>NC_089320.1:3918628-4126128 GCF_036669915.1 Pocillopora verrucosa | reverse complement strand
GCTTTAAATCGGAGTATCACCACGTGGATATCTGTTCAGAGCATCAAGCGTTTCTCGGCTTTGCGTGGTCAGTCGATGGCGTGCTCAGTTATTTCACCTTTACAGTTTTGCCTTTCAGCCTTACTAGCGCTAGTTATTGTTTCACCAAATTATAGCACCTCTTATTGAAGCGCTGGTTTTCCATGGAGCATACTAGTTTTGTGTATCTTGACGACGGTTTTGGAAGTCATTAGTGTTATCAATGACCCATTGCGTATGCCCAACATTATAAATAAGTATTTCTCATCTGTTGCTCATGGACTATCTCTGTAACTCCAAATCACCTGACACCTCATTCTTCTTCAAACCTGTTACTCCACATGAAGTGAAGCTTGAAATTTTATCCATACCGAACAATAAGTCATCTGGCCTTTACTCTTGTCCTACACAACTTCTTAAACGCTCTTGTGACATAATATCCCCTGTCCTAGCAAATATTCTCAACAAGTCTGTCAGTCTGGGGGCCTACCCCTCTAAACTGAAAATGTCCAAAGTTATACCCGTCTACAAAGCTGATGATGAAACAGATGCCTGCAATTATAGACCGATTTCATTACTGTCAAAACTTCAACAGGATTTTTCAGAAAATTATGTACAAAAGAATGAAAGTTTTCATACAAAAACACCAACTATTATCTTCATCCCAATACGGTTTTCGCCAAGCAAATTCAACTGAACATGCTCTACTTGACATGGTGGAATCCATCCGTACCAATTTGGATAAAAGACTTTTTTCTTGTAGGGTATTCATCGACCTTAAGAAAGCTTTTGACACGGTGGACCATAAAACATTACTTGCTAAACTTAATTATTACGGCTTTCGAGGAATTGACAATCAGTGGCTTTCCTCATACTTAACAAATAGTACTCAAACAACTGAGATTAACTCTTAAATTTCGAATAAAGAAGTAGTTAGCTGTGGTGTACCCCAAGGGTCTGTTTCAGGGCCGCTCCTCTTTTTGCTATATGTCAATGATATTCAATATTGCTCCAGGAAACTTAAATTTTTTCTTTTTGCAGATGTCCTTTACTCTCACGAAAATTTCAAGACATTGGAATTAATTGTAAATATTGAATTGAACAACCTATTAGATTGGCTAACCGCCAATAAACTTTAACAGAAAGCAATCAAACTTTGTTATTTTCCGCCCATACCAAAAAAGACTTAATTACCTGCTACAAGTTAATATTTTTGACAATGAAGAAAATAAGAATATTACCCTTGAACATAAGAATTGCATGAAATATCTCAAGTTATTGATTGATGAAAATCTAAGTTCGAAAAACCACACCTATACCCTTACAACAAAAATAAGTAAAACTGTCGGTCTAATTGCGAAGTTAAGGCATATTGTTCCTAATCGAACTCTTCTTAATATTTATAAATCCCTCATTGCACCTTATATATGGTATGGACTAACTTCTTGGGGAACTGCATCTAAGACCTTGTTAAAGAACATTCCTGTCCTTCAAAAACGTGTACTCCGTCTTATTCACTTTGCTCCAGTAAGGGAGCATGCATACCACTTTTCTTGAAAGCAAAACTTCTACCGCTAGAATTCCAATATTATAAAAAAATTTCTAATTTAATGTACGACATCAATACTAGTTCTGCACCGATTAATATTTCGATTTTGTTTTCTAAAATTACCAGCGTTCACTCTTACAGCACACGTTCATCAACGTCTGAGCATTTTTATACTAAAAAATCTGCACTTAATGTTCAAAGTAAGGCCTTTTCACGTGTTGGCGTTAAAATCTGGAATGGGATACCAACTAGTCTCAAAAACGCATCCAAGAACTCTTTTAAAAATTCCATTAGAACAAGATTAATCGAAATTCTAGAAACTGAAAACTCCTATGTCGACATAGATACTCTAATTAATAAGATGAAAGATTAATTACTAACTGTAATTATGTTTAGTCTGTAGTTTTCCTCTTTACATATTATCCTAATACCTAGATGTTTGTAACCACGAAGATTAATGTCTACATGATGTAATCGTATGTGAATATTTATTGTATAAAATTGTGTAAAATTCAGTTATTTGTCAACTGTTTGGCTTGCCGCGATTAGCTCTTCGCTATTTGCAAGCCAGCCTAGTAATAACCATCTGATGTGAACAAATAAAACAAATAAAACTTAAACCTAAAACTTAAGTCAACCAGATATGCTTTCTGCTGTAGCGGCCGCAGTTATTCAAACGAAAAACTAGATTCCTATCTAATCCATTCTTGTCTAATCTATTGCTCATTTATCTATCTATCTAATCTATTGCTCTGCTGGTACAATCTAGGAGGTCATCAAAAGGGAAACTGTTTCTGTGCACGTATAAGCCACCAAATGTAACTAAACATCTGTGAATGAATACAACTTGACCGACTTGATAAGAGAGCCCACTAAAGTGACTGCCACATCTAGTACTCTTATCGATGTGATCCTGACAAATAAACCGCGGTCCTTTTTAACGTCTTGCACTTTCGATTTGAGCTTAATTGACCATCGCCTGGACTATGCTGTCAGCAGGTCAAACTGTCCGAGGACTTTCCCTATAACCGCCGAAAGACGCACTATTAAGAATTACGATCCCGAACGATTTTGCGATGACTTGCATTCGACTCCATTTGACGTGACATATATATTTGAGGACATTGACGACATCCACTGGGCTTGGAGTTACTTGTTATCTAGCGTTCTTGAAAACCACGCACCAATTAAACGTAAAACAGCAAATCGTGAGCACGTGTCATTCATGACACGTGAGTTACTTGAGGCAATTAGGAAACGCAACAAATTAAAGCGCCTTTACAACGAGTCTAAGCGCCGGCTAGATTGGGACAGATACAAGACCCAGCGAAACCTCACATCTTCATTGAGACGTAAGGCTGTATCCAACTATTTTCGTACCACCGCCGCAAACGCCAGAGGCAACCCCAAGAATTTTAGCAAACGGTCAAGCCTTTCCTGCACTCAAAAAAAACATCAGCCAGGATTCCATTCATCTTAAGGAGGGTGACAGTCTCGTTGTCAATAAACTGGAAGTAGCACAAAGTTTTAATGCACACTTTTCATCCCTTTTGAAGGATAACGATAGTGATGGGCATTACAATGATAACTCCCGTTTTACCTGTCATCCAAGTATCTCAGCTATACAGACACACTGCTCTGCGTTTGAGGCTTTTCAGTTCCGCTTTGTAAGTCCATGTACCTGAAGTCGAAAACATACTTAAGTCGCTTGATCCAGGAAAGGCAACTGGTTATGATAAGATACCGCCAAGAACATTGCAGGATGGTGCTGATGCTCTTGCCTGTCCGCTATCTGTTCTTATCAACAAGATCATTGATCTTCGACTCTGTGCCGGCTGCTCGGAAGCTTGCCGAAATCTGCCCTATCTTCCAAAAGGACAATCCTCATAATAAATCTAACTATCGGCCAGTGTCGATTCTAGTCACTCTGGATAAAGTTTTTGAGAAGTGTCTTACACGCCAACTCTCTGATTATTTTAAATCGATATTGTCACCGTTCCTGTTTGCGAATAGATGGGGTTACAGCTGTGAGGCGGTACCTCTACGTTTGATTGAGGACTGGAGGAATGCTCTTCACAGTAAATGTTTTGTTGGCGCAGTTTCTATGGATCGGAGTAAAGCTTTTGATATGATCTTGCACGACCACCTCCTTGCCAAGCTGGCTGCCTATGGTGCTTCTCCACTTAGGCTGGCCTTCGTACACAGTTACCTTAGAGACAGGTCCCAGCGCGTGAGGATAGAAGATGTTACTTCAGATGTTTTTGTTTTCTCTAAGGGTGTACCCTAGCGATCGGTTTGAGGGCCCCTCCTTTTTAAGAGAGGATGTCAGCATCCATCGAACAAATTTGAAATATTGTGGCAAGTCGCCCAAAATTCGTTTTCTCTCCTACTTTCATATTTTGTAGCCCTGTATCTCCCAATAATTGTGGTGTAGTTTTTTTTGTGAAAATATATTTTAGTTTTCGAGAAATGATATTTTTCGTTCTACCGCTCAAATATGCAAATTTTCACCCTGAATATTGCCCGAGTTGTGTGACCTCGTGTAACGAATTTACCCGACCTCCGGTATTTCTGTCGGCATAATCCTTTGTTTTATTATCTAAACTTAATCCGTTGTCATTATTGAAGCTGGCAAAGAAATATTTATTTTTTGGTGAATATTTTTGTCCGACATACTTTTTCTATGTCGAAAGTAGTATCAAAACAAAGACAGTTTTAACAATGACCGATATGACAGACTCTACTGAGCTTCTAGCTTTTAAAAGAAAAAAGGATGGTTATAAAGTTACTGTAAAAATTTCCTTGTGTATTTGTGTTGTTCTATCGTGAGACGAACTCAAAGTCCAGCAAAATTTACCTGCTAGCGACTATGAAATATACATGGTGTGTCTACTTGTCGCCACCGTTTACTGGCATAAATCGCTACAATTTGTGAAGAAATCTAACATAACACTCCTACCTTGTTTATTTATGATTTTATTAGCTGTTTCGATGATCAAGTTATGCTCTACCGCATTTTAGCCAGATTAAATTTGCAGTTTGTAAATCTTCTCCACATTATTATATTAGTTGCATGGCAAGCGTGACACATATAAATTCAAAGATGAATCAACCTCAGAATTACCAAGAGATGGGTTTTTTTTCCCTCCTTTCATATCTATAAAAACCTTCCAAGAATTACTGTATTCAGAAAACTAAAATGTCCAGATCCATCAATGATTCCTTTGCCGGCGGAAGTCAAAGAATGTTTACAAAAGTCAGTTCGATTGATTGTACCACAGATAGTACGCAGGACGTCTGGAAAATTCATATGTCCTGGCTAGTTACCACCTTGTGCAAAATTACGCGTCCCGTCAGACTTAGGCCTCGATTGAGAATTGGTCAATAGGCTACCAAAAATCCAGACAGAGGCGGAGTTTGCTATACTAATGTATGCACTCTGTTGGCTTCCTGCCGTCTGGCGGGACGCGTAATTAAGCGCACAGTGCTAAAGGGCCCTTCTGCAGTAGCTACAAGACGCTGACGAAACTTTTCCTCTTCACCGAAAATCACATCATAATTTATCTTTGCTAAATTTCAAGTGAACTGCACGTATCTCGGGAACCCCTGTACATAAGAGGGCGAGGATGCGCGCCGGGAATTTCGAAAAGTACCCTTATAAAATTATAAAAGGTACCCGAGTCTTATCCGTGTGGGAGTGGCAACAACTGATATCTACCCCTAAAAGGTACCAGTTTAAACACAAAAAAATTGAAAAATCCCAAAAATAAGAACTCCTTTATCGATGTGCTCCAGAGGCTCAAGTCAGATCATTAAAATGTAATAGTAATGCTTATTTCAGGTATTTTATTGAGCGAAAAACACCCTAAAAGGTACTAGCTAGGTCTCTGGTAGTGCACTAAAGTTTGAGACACCGTAAAAAGGTTCCATATCACTGATTTTGACCCCTGCAAGGTGCGACAAGTATCCTCACTCATTTCCGATCACCTCCCCCCCCCCCCCCCCCCCTCTCCCCCACCAACCCTGTCAGCACCTAAAACCAAAAGATGTGATTTGCCAACTACGAGCTGTCAGTCTCACCTTGTAAAATTCACGTGAACTGGTTATTTCCTTATAAAACTTTTAGGCACTGATCTGTCAGATTTTTATGCTGACAAAATCTGTCCTGCTTCGAGGCAGGACGGCTGTATTTTTTTTGTTTTGTTCGTCTTGTCATAATTTGGTAGGTATGAAAATAACTGTACGTCTGCATTTGTTAAACAGACTATTCAAGTGCATCCAGAACTCGATGCATGCACTTCTAGTGCTTTTGGAACATAGCCAAAGATCTTGCGATGTCTACTGTTCAAGCCTTTTTTTCTTTCCAAAGAGGCATAAGAATTATTTTCATGTCAAATTTGTAGTAAACTGCTTGCGTGTCATCCTTTGTTTTCAAGGTGTCCGACCAGGTATGACTGAAAATGGGGCTCGCTTTGATAGGAATCCTTATGTTGTTGCTTCTTACTTCCTGAAATTATCACTTGAAATTCGCTCGGTAATATTAAAAAAAAAAAAAAAAGCGAGTAATACATATATATATATCCAAATTCTTTCATCACATAAAAAGTTGTAGGGGAGGGGGGTGGTGTCGGGGTATAACCCCCCGAAAAAATCGAGCACATGCTTAATGGAAGAAAACACATAGTGCAATTGGAAAAAATATAATGGTCCGTCCCTAAGGTACCTTTTACATTATTCCAAACTGGGTTCCGTTCCGGAAAGAAATGAATTTCATACCGCGTTTACATGCAAAATAATTTCCCTTGTAAAAACAAGTATGTACGTCCTTTTTCTATGCTTCCCTCGCTCCTAAAGAGGATTCATACAGATATGAGAGCCGTACCGCGTTTACTTTATACAGTACAAAAGGTCGTCCAGAATAAGTGTTTCGTTCTGGAATGAAAACCTTAATAAACTCATTCAGAAATCACTCGTTTCGAATAATTTTACTCTGGTATCATGTGACAAACGGGATGAACTCGCTCTTGAACAAAACTCATTCCGATATCATGTAAAAGGCCCCTAAGAGTTTTTATTCCCAGAGCCTCACGCTTTGCTCTCCAGCCAGAAACACTATAAATTTCAGCAACAACCCGCTTTGAACTGCTGCGCTGCTACTGAAACAACGATTAGTGACCACAAAAGTAACGCATTGTAATATTGTCAATTCAACATAAACAAAATCCTCATACAGGGTAAATATTAATTTGTGTTGGTATCAATTATTGCGTGACCAGCTTCTGATATAAATGGGATAGGGGAAAACACAACGTAAAACCTGGGCTCCCGGCAAAAAGTAATACCCAAGCGTAATATAATAACCGAAACAGCTTATTGGTCTTATGAAATCATAAATAAACAAGGTAAGAGTGTTATGTTAGATTTTTTTACAAATTGTAGTGATTTATGCCTCGATATGCAAATAAACGGTGGCGACAAGTAGGCACACTATGGATATTTCATGTTCGCTAGCAAGTAATCTGTTCTCTTATATTAATCGTGCTCATTTGTCCAACTATGCCGATGATAACCAAATTTTTTTAAGTGATCGCGATCCTGAGGTGGTCCGTAAGTCCGTAATCAATGGCGATATTGCTGTCGCAAGTCTTTGGTTTGATGATAACAAGCTAGTGCTCAATCCCGAGAAATGTAAGGGTATTATTCTTCGAAAAAGCTATCCTGGTGATCTTTCCTTTAGTATTAATGATGTGCAGGTTCCAATCGTAGACCATTTAGATCTTTTAGGTGTAACTATCGATAACTAGCTAAATTTTAGCAAACACATTGCCAAGATTACTAAGAAAGTTGGAAAGTAGTTAAATGTTTTGAGCAGACTTAGGAACATGCTATCAATCTCCTTGAAAATGTGCCTCTACAACTTGTACGTAATGTCTTACTTCACTTACTGTTCTGCTATTTGGCTCAACTGTAATGAGTCTGATAATCAGAAGCTGGAAAGGCGAGAGTTTTAAGGTGTGTCTACAACAAACGGGTGCCCCTTTATGATAATTATGACTACGGTTTAACTTTGTCTAATCGTCGACTACAGGACATTGCTATATTGATTTTTAGAGCTCTAAACGGCATGTTACCGGAATATAAGCGACTTGTTTATCGTGCGAAATTATGTGAAAAACTTAGGAGGCACCAACAAGCTCGTCGCCCCACGTAAGAATACTACAACCTTTGGCTTAAAATCTACATCTTTTATTGGTGCCAAAGTGTGGAATTCCTTACCGGATGAACTACGCTCAACGACAATTCTTAAAGAATTTAGGAATGCTGTAAGAGAGCTACATTTGCAATGTACAGTCTATTAAGATCTTCTCACTGTTATAATTTTAAGAGTTAAGATTGTTTACTTACTTTAACTAGTTGGAAAGTTAGTCATTAGTCATTTTTCAATTTTTTGTCAGTTATTTTACTTTTCTCGGCATATTAGCATGTACTGCTAGGGGCCTAATCGGCCTCCTTAACCAGAGTTGAAATAAAATTACGTACTTACTTACTTTTTCGCAGGTCTTGCAGATAGGCGAATGGCTGGGTTTTGTAATCAATACCAATACCATGGCTTTTTAAATTCCAGAGAAGAAGGTGCTCAAGCTTAAAAATCTTCTGAGCACCGCAATCATGGACGAGTCGTCTACGTATCGCAAATTTGCTAGAATAGCGGGCTCCATAATTTCGCTTTCCTTAGCAGTGGGTCCTATTTCGCGTCTTTTCACCTGACAAATGCACCTAGCGATCGAGTCTCGATCAGGATGGGATCAAACCTTTCGTTTCCCTGCAGCACTTTTGGAAGAGTTGAAATTCTGATATTCGTACATCGGTTCATTTAATAGTTACTCTCTTCGACCTCCGCCTGACACGTCTACCGTCGTATTCTCTGATGCAAGCGATGTCGCCTTTGGCGGGTTTTCAGCATCGTTAGACGGTTTAGCGGCCACCGGTATGTTCACGTTCGGTGACCTCGGTCAAAGCTCTACTTTCCATGAACTGAAAGCTATCTACGATGTGTTACTGTCCTTCGCGGGCCAGCTTACGCACCAGAGGGTAAAAGTTTTCACTGATAATCAGAGAGTTTCCAGAATAGTGTCCATAGGTAGTTCTAAAGTTCGCCTCTAGTTGGTTACATTATCTTTATTTCAGTTTTGTTCTGCACGGGATATATCCCTCGAGTCGCAGTAGATTCCCAGATCGCTGAATGAGAAAGCTGATCAGCTCGGTAGGTTTTGCGATTAAGATGAATCCATCTGTTTTCCGGCTAGTGGATGCCAAGTGGGGTCCCCACACAATCGACCGTTTTGCAGCCTATGACAATGATCCAAGATTTAACTCGAAGTTCGCTTCTCCTGGTTCCAATGGGGTGGACGCCTTGGTGCAAGACGGGAGTGGTAAGAACAATTATATTGGATTTGTCCCCCAGTCAGCCTGGTGGTCAATTCCGTCCGTCATCTGACATCATGTGTTAGTCGCACAACCTCGATCATTGCAGAGTGGCCCTCGTCATATTTTTGGCCTTTTTTACGTCAGGGATGTCAGTTTAAGCCTTTCGTGGTAGAAGTTTTTGCCCTCCCGGCTATGAGCAACCTTTTGCTAGAAGGGCCAGGACAGAAGCAAAGTCATAAATCACATGCGTCAGTCTTTCGAGGCTGCCCAAAATTCAGAATGTTATAGCTTTACGCTTAGATTTTCAGTGAGATTCTTTTCTATAGCCGCGTAGCATGAGAGTGGGCCTTAATCGGCGTGTGTAACTTATTTTTTGCGTTTTTTGACACGTGTTTAGGCCTCTTTGGTCCGTGTTTTTGGCCAGAGTTCGTCCATGCTTTTGGCTAGATTTGGCCTGTGTTTGTGGCCTGATTTTTCCCGTGATTTTGGCCCGATTTCGCCCGTATTTGTGGCCTGTTTGACCCGTAATTTTGGGTTGATTTGGCCGAAGATCAAGTTGTTTGAGCGTTTTGGGGGGATTTTTTCCCTTTCCAGGCCTTCTACGTTTGCAGCTAGGATCGAAGGCTCCCTCCACTGTCTCTATGTATAAGTCAGGCTGGTTAAGATGGCGGAAGTTGGCTTCTCCAAAGAATGGTATACCTGTAAATGCGGCCAAGCCTTTGTAGATCGCCTTGTTTATCAATGAGCTTACGAAAATGTAAGTGGAAAACAATATGTGTGTGTCACCCATTGAACCTACGCTCTATGGTATTAGATGGGGTCATACTATGGCCAGGATGGAATCTTGCCCCACTGGTCGTCCACTCGTGATCATCTGTCGAATCATCTGTCGAAGCAGCGAATAGGAAGCTGGCTCGTCCAGTGCAGCCAAAAGAGCCTTTGTTGGCAGATAGAGTGCAAGCAATTGCTGATGCTTGAGGGTCGCCAACAGGTTTTTCGGGATCCGGGATTGGGCTTATTTAAAGGCCGGGATCCGGGAATTTAAAGTAAAAGGGGAGCGAGATGTGGGATTGCTATCATAAACGGGACTCGGGAATCGGCGATTTTGAGGAGCGGGATTCGGGAAATAATCACTTAAACGAACCGAGAACCGGGACGTCCGTTGACGAGAATTTATGACGAAATCGATCTTCTCAGTCCACGAAAAGCACCAGGCGAACAGGCTCTTTAGCATTCAGGAGGCGGTCGGGCTGTTCCAGCGACACTCTTTGAGTTATTGTGTGGCAATGAAAATTATATCAGAAGCGAAGTTGCCAATTAACCAAAAATCCTCAATGGCCCAAAGGGTAACCAGGCATCTAAGACTGCTACGTCAGTTGAAATGCTTAACGGCCTCGAAAACCCCCACGGTGTTAGATTACCCAAGAAACTTTGCAAATGCAGCAAAAGATGGCTTAAAGGGGACAACCCGTTGGGCGGTGTACTATTTTACAAATCGAAATTCTTAGTATCCTTTACTTGAACGTGCCATGATCCTGTCGGCCATACCAGCAATTCAACTGTTACTACCTTTACAGGTGACAGTACAGAGCATATAGAAGGTGAGGGACTTAAACATTTGTTGCAGCAGTGCGTCAGCGCTCTGTCAGACAGGAAACAACGGTGGCAATAGCTGAAACTTCTTCCTTTGTACCTCTATCAAAGAGAAATTTAGCCAGGCGAACCGGTCAGCCTCGAACGCTCTGACTTCGAGGAGCAGCAAGGAAACAGCAGAAAACAAGACGAATAGGAAGATGGAATATTATCGTACGATTCCCCGTGTGATGATGATGACATGGTGACATTCCATCTTTGGAACGAGAGGCTGATTGACATTGATTCGCTATAACTTTGATTCGTGTTAAACCGCAACAATGACGTTACTGTGATCTTTTAAGTTCCACCCGGAACCGCATTTTAGTTGGTTGTCTTGCTTTGGGCTAATGATAAGACGTGTTTACCGGAAGAGCGTCTTTTTGCCCACCTACGTTTAAGTTATTTTTATTCATTTCAAACAAACATTTTACAAAAAATATTGAAATCAGTCAATGAAGAGTTCCAGTTGCTAATTTAATTAGTTTCTGCCTCAATTCTTTTGAAGTGCATTATGTACGTTCTGTTTACTATGAAAAGAGTTTCAATTGTGTCACATTGTCTTTGCCCTTGTGGCATTTAAGATCGATGTTATTGAGGAATTAAATATCCTCAAGTATAAATTGGTGTTTGTTTTTTTCAGTCTGCAAGATTTTAATCTTGCTTGCACATACTTCAGCAATATCAGTATTGTATTGCTGTGCCAGTAAACACCATAAGGCTCTCTGGAGCTAAATATTTCTTGTTTGTGTTTAAAATAAGTACCAAGTTTTGTGCAGAACTTAATTTATAATAACTTTGAATAAGATGCATTCTTAAATTGCAGTATTGTCAGCATCAGTTCAACATAATTTTTTGCCTTTGTGTTCCTTGTAGCTGATCAAGCTTTGTGGTGGAATGGTAGAGACAGGGAAACAGTTCAACTCATCCACCAGGTAATACTAGTGCACAATTAAAGAACTCTGATCTCTTTTTGTGGTTTTTCTCTTGGTCTTTCACTTCTCCCTCTTTTGAAAGCTCTACTCTTTAACCCTTTTGACTCTTAACAGTGGCTAACATTGAATTTCTCCTTAACGTATCACTTCTAAATCAAATATTAAGGTGATGAGAATAAAGGAAATGTTTGCCAACAAAAGAAACCTTGATTGTCCAACAAATTCTCCTGCTCAGCACTATGGGAAATGTATAGAGAACAGTATGGAGAATTTGTATACAGATGCAGGGGTGTAAAGGGTTAAAGGATTACTGGGTTTCTAAAGGATCTTGTTTCACATATGAGGGTTGTCCTGACCAGGTCATAACATATTTTATATAACAGCAAAGTGATACAGGTCACCCAATGATATAAGTTGGTTTCCTGTGGCACCTGAAGTCTAAGATAGCACAGTTCGGAATTGAATAGTTCAGACAAGAATTGTTTGTTAGTTACATGACTGTATTTTCACATAAAGGCTTTCGTCACTTTTCCTTCAGTGCTTTAGTGAGTGGTATTGACAACCTGACAAAGTACTTTGCAGGAGATGAGCTGGTGTCATTCACACTGGACAAGTTTTCTTCTGCTCTGACTGAGCTTCAGAGCTTCCTATCAGTGAGTGAGATTTCCTCAATTGTCAACTCTATAATAGTCCATAGTCCTTCCTTAAAATCAAATCTTATTTAAAAAGTAATATTTCAATTAGTAAAAATGATTTATAGAAAAAAAAATTTTCTACATGGAATTGTTTCCCTTTGTGATTTTGTTGTGTTTGTTTTCTGGCAGTCATGGAGAACAATATGTTGATTATATCATTAGACTGGTGGTAAACAGAAGCTGTTACAGTGGAGATTTGCGAACCTTTTATATGGCTTCACATACCCCACACCCAGCCTTAAACAAGAACAAGCATAAACTGATAACTCTTTTATTTGCAATACATTTTGTATATGTGTACATCGTGTTTTTGACAGTTCACTTTTATCACCATTGACTTCATACCTTGCATAGAGAAAAAATGTTTTCTTCTCTCACATCACCTAGAATTGGATATTCGATGACATGTTTGGTGAAATAACCAGTATCTGTATTTTCCTCAGATTCTTTTAGAGCAAGCACAAAAATCAATCTCAAGCACACTGAGAACTTTTATCAAAGAGTAAGTGTGGTTGTGAAAATTCTTGTCAGGTTTGTCTTAAAAAGAGAAATTGGATAACCTGCATTGCACTACAAAAGGGTTAACACCCACCTGTATTTTGAAAATTTTGATGAAATCACATCTTTTCAATTCCTTAACCTTTCTAAATCCATCTCCTCTCTCTGTAAAAGTTTTTTCCTTCTAAGATTTGCATAGTTCTTACACAGCAATGGACAGTTTGAAGTGGGGAGAGGTACATTGTGGGAGAAGTTAAATGGAAAGTAAAGAAGAAAAAAGTGAATTTTTCATTTTTTTACATTGATTGTACAATGTAGTTGTGACAGTTGATTTGTTTGCCTCCTCTGGTAAAATGAGCCTATTTACAACTGTTTTAATTACACAATTCAAGATTGATTCAAGATTCCAATTGACACTGTCAGCTGTTAAAAGCAGGAATTAAAACAGTTGTTATGATGCAACTTCAATTAAATAATAGTTATTGAATCAAATATACTCTTAAAAGAAAATTAAGTGTGTTGTCATTGTTACAATTTTAGAACATACCTGTAGCTGCTCAAAAAGTAGATGAACATCAAAAATCTTTGCAAAACTAAATACTATTTATTTTCTCTCATTTACAGGGAAGTCAAGAAGGTTAAGGATGCTAAAAAGCTGTTTGACAAAGTCAGTGATGATTTGGATAAGTGAGTGTGTAATACTTGACATGTATACTGTCCTTTTTGACATGAGCTCAATAATTGGTGCTGTAACTAAAGGGTCATGTTGGATTTTCTCTTATTTGCCCATTGGCTTTTGAGATAAGGCTCTTTAGCACTCTAAGCTCAAAATTTTATTGCCATTTGGCAACTGAAAATCAGAAAAAAGTCATCAGAGTTGCAGGCAACACCACAGTAGCCAGCAGTCATTGTAAGGTTCACTTAATTTAACATCTCAGGACTCAACACTTGAATAAGGAAAGAGGAAGTGGCAACAGCCTGGAACTGGTTTATGACTGTGCATGTAGATCATAAAGATTTTTGACAAATGCAAACCTTTCAGATTTCTATGTGGCATCTGCACACAGATCGGCCATTTAGCGACTTTTGCTAAAAATGTATCAGCCAAATTTTTTTCCATTCAATTTGGTGACAAAAATGGTCACCACTTGAAACACTACTCCATAGTATGACTGAGTGAATTTTTTTTTGGTTTTGTTTTCTTTTTAGTGCCTTGACAAGAAATGCACAGCTTCCACATCACTGTAAGGCCTCTGAAGTGGAGGAGGTTAGATTATTGTTGTAGAGCTTCATGTGTAGTTGCTAAAAATTTTGCATAGCCACCTAGATGTTTGTACATGTAACTTGCCGTGTGTTACTGTGCCTACCAATCTGTATTATATATGACGATTGAAGGACCACACTGAATACTTAGTAGTTAATTTAATGGTTTTTTTTTTTATTTTTTATTTCCACAAAACAGGTTAAGAATGCAGTGAAAGCTAATCAGACATGTTTTAACCACACAGCATTGGACTATGCCTTCCAGGTTGTAGATAAAGTGTAGAAGTGACGATTTTGAGCTTGTTATGTTCATTGAATCTCTGTCAATAGTTGCTGTATTGTCTAGTAAGCAAGCATGAAATTTATCCCCCTTCCAAGAACTATTGTCAGTTTTTTAAAACCATGCTTTGTATTGCAGATCAACATTTTACAGTCACGAAGAAGGATTGATGTTCTAGACACTGTAAGAAGTAGAGAATAATAGATGGATGCACAGAGATATGGAATTCTTCTTGCAGTGTTTAGTTGAACACTTGAAGGAAAATTCCTTATATACGAGAGACCACATATTATTTTGTTTACTATTTAATCACTATAGGCCTTAAATGACAAGAGTATAATTGCCCATTCCATGATCAAGCCATGCAATTGGAACGGTTTCGCAAACCATTTAAGCAACTCATTCATCCATATGATTGGTAAACCAATCGCACAACCAATCATGGTTTAATAATATTTTCATTCATTTGAA
The DNA here is from genome assembly GCF_036669915.1 of Pocillopora verrucosa. NCBI lineage: Eukaryota > Metazoa > Cnidaria > Anthozoa > Scleractinia > Pocilloporidae > Pocillopora > Pocillopora verrucosa. Next base: position 4,111,359 of record NC_089320.1, on the reverse strand, counting down.
TGGCTTGCCAGTCCATTTGACATTATCCGTTTTATTCATTCATTTGAATGGCTAAGCAAACCGTTTGAAGGGCTAATCAAACTGTTCAATTAATTTATTCACCCATTTGAATGGTTTGCCCATCTGATAAAAATTTTTACTCATCTGTTCAAATGGCTGACCAAACCTCTCAAATAATTTATTCACCAGTTTAAATGGTTAGGCAAACTGTTCAAATGCCTCAAGGACTGTTCATCAACCGTTTGTCATCTGTGTGTTTTTGCTATTCTAACAGTTTTCCATTAGTGTCTGTTTTGCCTTCCATGGTCACAAATTTACCAAACAACCTTGTATTAAGAATGGTGAATGTTTAGCTATTCATTTATTAGCCTGACAGAGTGGCACAATAAACAAGTGATGTGTCAGCAGCTGATTGTGATGTCAAACACATTTAAAATATAATTATAATTTTACACATGTGCAGTTGCAGGTTTTCTCAGTGCTGGAAATCCTTGTAGAACATGGCAGTGTTAATTAGACCTCTTCATGCATATAGTCCATCTTTTCTAACAGGTTCTTTTGTCCTTGCAAATGCGAAAAGAAGTCTTAGCACAGATGGAATGAGTAGGACTGACTGGGAGAAGAAACTGAACTTGTCTGTTTTTGTTCCTGTTATAGATTCTGAAGTTTATGCATGCCCAGTCAACATATTTTCATCAAGGTTATGATTTGATGAATGATTTAGATGCATACATGAAGAGGGTGTCAAATCAAGTGGGTTGAATTTGATTTACTATTAATAATTTGATAACTAGATATTGGCTTCTATTATACCATTGGTGCAACATTCAACAAGTTTGGTGTTCTTTGTCTTGTTCTGTCAGACCTTTTAGGATTTTTTGTTCCTTGATGGAAGAGTTTGTATATTAATTTTAAACAATGATTCATTATTTCAGAAGCAGTTGTGAACTTAAAAATTGAAACACTTTCACTCTTAGGATCTAAAGATTTATTCTTCACACCATTTGCCATATATTTCTTATAATTTAAGCTCTGAGAATTTGGTTGTAATTATCAACCAGTATCCCCCATCAGATATTTTTCAATCTTCTTATCAACTTTACTCCTGGGAGTGAAAGGGTTAAAATATTAGAGGACAGGTTTTGATCAATTGGAAATAGTCTGCTGATAGTGACTCTTAACAACTGTGTATCAAATTCTGTAATCCAGGTGGAAGAAGTGTCAGTCCAGTTTACAATGGACAAAAAAGAGATGGAAGAGAGACACACATTGGTCCAGAAAATGGTGGGTATAATATCAATTATTACGATAATGATTTAAGATCTTGAAAATTTTGCTCTGTCCTTAGAGCCATTTAAAATTTCCTAACATGGGCCTTCGAATTTTGTTTAAAAACAAGGTAAAGACAGGCAAAAAAATTGTACAGTTGGGTACAAAACTTATGCATTGGTTATTGTTTCCATACATTTATCATTTACTAGTAATTTTCTATTTCCCATTTTCATTCAATTTCCCCCTAATAAAGTGAGATTGAGTCTTGTTGCAAGGCTTTGAGAAAACAAAAAAAGATAGTGAGATTAGTGGGTGAGTTGTAATTGATTTGGAATGTCTATGAAACCATTCCATTAGATTTCTATGGTCGAATGTGCAAAAAACAAGGGGCAGAAAATTTGTCAAACACCAGATTATGAGATTCATGGTTTTTACTCAAGGCTTGCTATCTTGGATTTGTGATTTTAGGAGGAGAGTGGATGCATAGGAAGAAGAAACCTGAATGATGCAAGGTAAACTGTTATAATTGTTGATGGTGTCTGAACAATACTCAATACATGTTTTACATCATTCACAATGGGAAGTCTCAAAGTTTGTAACTTCTCTGTTTACTTTGAGGAGTGAATCTTGTGCATTCAGTTTGGTGAAAATCATGTTTGTGTTCATGTGCTTATGGGTTAATTTTCATCTTCTATTTGTTTGCAGTTGTTTAGTAATGGAAGGCTACTTATTTAAAAAGAGCAGTAATGCTTTTAGAAGTTGGCATAGGTGAGTGTGTGGTAGCAGTGAGTTAGGGGTGAATTTAGACTGAAATATTCTACAGGTTAGATCTCTGACTCTCAGAAGTTGTAGTGGATCTGAGTACTTTTTAATGGGATACTGATTGACACTGAAGTAAAACTGCAGCAGCTGATTTACCCTCTAACTCCTAAGAGTGACTAACATCTAATTTCTCCTTACAATATGACACCTGAATCAAGCATTAAGGTCTCAAGAATAAAGGAGACGATCACTGACTAAAAAGCTATTGATTGTCAGGCAAATTCTCCTTGTTGGTCCCTTTATGAAATTTGTAGAGAACAGTATGGAGAATATGCATACTGATATTAGGGTGTAAAGGGTTAAGGTCTTAAATAATTTCATTTTAAAATACCTCATTTTTATTTTCCCAAAGGCGATATTTCACAGTTCAGAAGAGATTAAAGGTGTGTATGACTGGATGAATGTAATATTTAGATTACACACACTCACGATTGTGATCACTAAGTGCAATTTCTGGTGTCACATTCTGATTATGTCAATCACATGCATGCTGCAAATGTCAACAGCCAGGTGCATACACCTATTTATGCACATATGTTATCATGCTTTGAATTGTGAATACTTAGTAAATTTATTGAAGTTTTTAATTAAAACCTTTTTTCAGTTGTACAGTCAAATGATTGAAGGGATTCGATGATGACATGCAGTTAATGTATCACTTGCATTCAATTTTGCAGGATGATCAAACAGTACTTGTTGAAGATCTTCGATTGTGTAAAGTTAGGCTTGCAGAGGAAACAGTGGAAAGAAGATTTATGTTTGAAGTGGTATCACCAACAAAGTAAGGCTACTGAATTCTGTTTTTGCAAATCTGTCAAATACACAGTAGACAACTCAGAATTGATAGCATCTGAGTGACCAATAGTTATTGTTTCCAAGATCTGATTGTTAATTCTCCCCTCAAACTGCAAGACATTTGTAAATTGGTTACAGGAATTGGTGTTAGATCAAGATAACAACTTCTTCCTAACAAGTTTGAGTATTCTCTTTACCTGATAAGTTTGAGTATTCTTGTTACCCATTTGCTGGATAATGTGTAGATATTATAGGGAGAAGTGACATGTTAATCACTTTTTGAGTTTAGAGTTAACTGAAAATGATATCTTCTACTCTGTATCACTAGATCATGGTATTTACAAGCAGATAGTGAAGCACTGCAAGTGGAATGGATGGAAGCTATGCAGGTAAGTTTATCAAATTGAGGCAAGTGGAATACATAGGAACTGAGTCTAAGGATGTACACTAAATGTTGTGGGTGAATTTCTGCTGATGGTGAACTTGAGTGAGGTGTGGAGTGAGGTTGGTGACAGGGTTTTGTTTTGTTTGTAAAATAATGTTGTTTTCAAGGGCAACCTTCCTTGTTTCCAATGTTAACCAAATCTCAAGAGCAGTGTATCATAAACTGTCAAGCATGTGAGACAGTGTTAAGAAATCAAATGACACAAATGACCCTGAAAACAGCACCAGTTGCCCATGATAACAACCCCATTTTTAACATCAAAATGTGGTCACCAAACTTTTGTTGCCCCTCTCTCAACTGAAACTTGTAGTAAGTAGGCTTGAAGTAGAAGTAAACAAGTTATCAGCTTTTATAGAAATTGTTGTGTTGTGTTGGCAGAGAAGTGAATCCTTAACTTGGTGATCAATAAGAAAGTTTCTAATAAAATACTGTTACTAAAATTTTAATTGGTGATCAATAAGAAAGTTTCTAATAAAATACTGTTACTAAAATTTTAATTGTTATGTGGTGATTCACAGGCCAGTATTGACAAGGCTTTCAATAGCTCAACCAGTATTCAAAGTAACAATGATAAGGTGGGTGAATTGAAATTACTTACTTGCGCATAGTGCATGTGATCCCTGTGGGTAGTTTTTAAGTCATGGTTCCTTGACCTCAGGATTTCAGAGACAATCCAAGAAAATGTGACTGAGGACAAGGCAGTGCAGTTTTGATGAATCCAAGCAATATATATTTATTTATTTATTTGGCATATTAAAGTTCATTAATTAGCAGCTACCCAGATTAATTGCATGGTACCTTTCAAGATTGCCACATGTACTTTCAGTCCTTTTCTCCAAGAACCTTCCTTAAAACTACTGTATAAAAATTACATGACACAGGGACAAGTTGTTCAATTTATACCTTGAATCAATTTCACTAGCTGCACATGAAATAGATTATTGGCTACTTTTTTGGTCACTGTTACACTGTTCCATTTTTTTTTTCTTTTTTCATTAGCTCTTGTTTAAAATGTTCACAACTTTTAAATTGATTCTTTACACTATGAACTCAAAACCCATGAAAATCTTGTGAAATAATTCATTGTAAATTCACAGATTTTTCACAGGATTTTCATGGTTAAATCAATGACATTTTCATGGTCTCAGTGCCATGAAAAAGACCTGAAAAATCCCATGAAAAACCTGTGAAAATTTCCATATTCACGACCCATGAAATATTGAGTAAAGTGACCTAGAAGCCATGAAATACCCATGAAAATGGCATTTCATGGCCTTTTCAAAGGTACTGAGAAACCCATGAATTTCAAGCCCAAAATTTCATGGTGTCAAAGTTCACTAGTTTTTAATGAGTTGCAGCAAATCATGACCCATGAATATCCTGTGAATATGTTAAAAATTCATTGACCATGAAAATTTTCCTTGAATTTTCAAGAGTCCAAGAAAGTCAGAGCTGACATCGACAGTGATTCCTGTGAAAGCGATCACGAAATCAACAACGATGTTGTAGAAGGCAATCTCAATGAATACATGAAGGTAACGTTTCATCCCGACTGAGAAGATGGCCTGACTCTGTTAACCGGCGACTCTATGAACGAGGTAAAAATAGCATTTTTTTCAGGTTACATTTGCACACTATTCAAAGTTCCAAATTGAGGTGACAAAGTGATTGATTTTTCATTGTTTTGTTCCACATTTCGTGTAGATGCAATGCGTACTATTGCTGTGCAATTTAAGCATCTGTACTCTGCAGCTGCTTTACGGGAAAAGCCCTAGAAGATTCCTCAGCCGTAAGAATGTAAGAGAAGGCCTTGAACAGGTTTCCAGAGTCATTGCTAACAATCAAAGCCAGTAGTGAGGCAGAAAAAAAATCAACAAAGTCGTCCAGGCATGGCGAAGGCAAAAATGCCCCAAAAAATCAAAGTGAGGATCAAACATCTGGGTCATTGCCTCCAGCCCCATTTGTCTCAACAAAGGAGCAAATTGAAGATCCATTGTTTTTAGTCATTGTTTTGTGATTTCCTGTACATTTTACGTTAACAAAGGCCACTTAAGATGTTTAGGGACATTTTCATTCGACAGTTTTCGCGCTGTACACCAAAATTCCATCAGTGGATAGATTTATAACAAGTCAGTTCCACGGATCATGAAAGTCAGCTCGTTGATAAATCAGTGACTGTGATGAACTCATTAATACCACTTTTAATGGCCTATGGATTTATCAATGAAATTCATGGGCAACAGATTTCAGGGAATATTCATGGCCCATTAATTTTGTTCTCCCAAAACAAATAAATTGTTAGCCCATGAAATGCTGTGTGATTGCAATTCATGGGCATGAAATTCATTCTGATGACTTTCTGGGGAAACTAATGGGTCATGAAAGTAGACTTTGAAGAAATTCATGGGTCGTGAAAGTAGGCATATAAAGAAATTCATGGGTCATGAAATTAATTCTGGTGACTTTCATGGCAAATCATTGGGTCATAAATATAGACTTTGAAGAAATTCATGGGTCATGAAAAAAATTCCCCTAATTCATGGAAAATTCAGGGCTAAAAATAACCCCATGAAATTTCATTTTGCAGTATTCATGGGCCATGAAATGATCTTCATGGGTTTTTCACATGAAATTCATGGAATTTTCATAAAACTACAGTTCATAGTGTTACACACTTTCTCTGTGAGCTGTCACTGATGTGCACCTTACCTATAATTTGTGATTTCAGGGAATATCCCTATACTGTCTATACTGAATTTTTTTTCAGAGTGATTTACAAGGGCCAGGCTCTATGAGCAACAGTATGGATTCTCTCAACAAAGTTTCTGGACCATCAAGGTTTGATTGTCTTGCTTTTTGCATACTGTTGCTGGAGATTTCTTTGATGTAGTTAAAAGCAATTTAACAGAGTTGACAACTAAGAGGATCAGTAGTATTCAGCAGTTTTTGCATATGCGCACATGTCAGAATTCCATGTGCTCTCTGATTGAGGCATTCTTGCACGTGCTTTGAGCATGAGCTTGCAGCATGGTTTGGACTGACAGTTCATCATCCAGGTAGTTTTCCCCACCCCTTTCCCACTCTTTCCACCATTTATTCAGTGTGACTGAGGTCTGCTTCCCTTTTCTGCGTGGGGGGCTCATGGCTGGGTTGCATGGATTTGCCATGGTCCCTGCTCTCATCACTGTGCCATCCCTGCACTCATCACTGTGCCATCCCTTCTCCCATCACTGTGCCATCCCTGCTCTCATCATTGTTCCGTCCCTGCTCCTATTACTTTGCCATCCCTGCTCTCATCAATAATGCAAGGGTCTATGCTTCCATCACTGTGCCATCCCCGCTCTCATCACTGTGGCCCAGGTCCCTGCTCTCATCACTGTGTCATCCCCACTCCCTTCACTGTGCCATTCCTTCCTGTTATTTCATAGACAGTACTCTCTTGGATCATACAGATGACACTCCATTTTGGACCTGGTTCACTAAAAGTTAATATTAATAATTACATTCATTTGGTGTTTTAACAGTTTTTATTACTTTTCAATGACAGAAGTAATCTTGATGTTATTAGAGCTGTCTCTGGTAATGACAAGTGTGCAGACTGCAGCAGCACTGGTGAGCATAGTACAACAATCTGTGGGAGAGGGTAGCTTTGAGGTCATAGGATCGTGTAAAAAGTTAACTTTTAAATACCATTTGGCCTTTGCAATGAAAATGTGGGTTTTTTTATTATCCTCCTTTCATGGGTTAGAATGTTTGCTTTTGCCTTTCTTTTTCTTTTTCTTTTTCCTTTTTTTTTTTTTAATTTAATGGTTTATATTTTGTGGTTACCAATAGTAAGTAACTCTAATGCAAATTATTTTTTATCCTTTAGATCCAACCTGGGCAAGTACTAACATGGGAATTGTACTGTGTATAGAATGCTCAGGTATTCACAGGTACTGTTACAAAAAAAGTTCTTTTTTTATGAATAGCCCTTGCTTTTACCATAATGACATGCTCTTAGTCATGGTTACATCAGATCTGTAATATTAGAAGGATCTCAATATGCATTGTAGAGTGCATGTGTTGTCAATAATCTGGTTTATGCCATGATCCTTAAGATCAGTGGTGCAGACAAAAGGCTCAGCTTTGCTGCTGTGTAGTTTTTCTTAAGTCCAATTAGCAGGTAAAACAACCAAACAAACATTCAGTAAATTCATGCCTCTGGGTCCAAATATCATCAGTTGAGGGCAGTGTGTTTGACTGAGTCACAAACTGTCCAGTGCATAATTACCTAAGTATTTAAATTTGATATATAATAATATTATGAGAGATCAAAAAGTAGTTTAGTCATGTAGTTTAAGAAATGACCCACCGGTAATGCTTGTTTTAATAGGAGTTTGGGTGTCCACGTCTCCAAGGTTCGCTCATTGACCCTTGATGCATGGGAACCAGAGCAAGTCAAGGTAATATAGGATGCATACTTTTGTTATTTGTAAGCACAATGCTTTGGATTTACAACTGTTTTACTGGACAATGTGCTGACATAATGTTAATTGAGTTTGTGTCTCAAAGTGATCAAGGCATAATCTCTAACTTGGTGACAGAATATTTTTAATTTTAAAGAAAAGGACTTGGTAAAATAGAACAAAATGAATGTTATAGTAACTTAAGGTTTTGTTTTTAGTTAATGACAGAATTGGGAAATGAATTGGTCAATGGAATTCTTGAAGCAAAAGTCAACTCCCATACAAAGAAGCCAACTCCTCAAAGTAGCAGGTACTGTTTGTTGTTTTAAATAAATTATGAATTCCTAAATTTATATAGTTAACATTTTTTGAAAATAATTATCAAATGATTTTTGTCAAAGGGGTGAAAGAGAGACTTGGATCAAGTTAAAATATGTACAACATAAGTTTGTTTCCCTGGAAACCTTTCTAAAAAACTGTCAAACTTTGGACAAAGGGATCATTAGAAATCTTGCAAGAATGAAAGTTCACCACGAGGAAAGGGGCACAAATTTGGCTGTTGAGAGAACAGACTCCAAAAAAAGTAAACTTTTCAAACGGGAACTTGCCGTGAAGTCAAAGTCAAAGATGGACAACCGAAAGAGTGCCCCTGCTGAAATACTCTCAGCAGATGTTGCTAGTGAAGACTCTGAAAAGTTAGAACATGTTGCTTCAAGTTTTCTCAGTGATGAGACTGCTAGCAGTGACTCACATGATGAGGACAGACCGGGAACTAGTGCTCCATCAACATCATGTCAAGACAGTGAGAGGAGACGGGCAGCCTCCATCGGAGCAGCTATGTCTTCTGACAAGGGTAGAGATAGGGGAGTTTCATTTGATTCAACCATAAGTGAAGATGGTCTGACTCACGAGGCAACCATTTGTGAAAGAGTGCAGAATAATGGGGATGGTGACCTGGAGAAAAGACTGAAGGAGGACAAGGAGAAAGCGATTGCTGTGTTGAAAAGAGTTCATCCCAGTAGGGTATGCACCTTTAATTACCAAATAAAGAGGTCCGCACTATCTATTTATTTATTTGTTATATGATATGCTGTTTTGTAATGTCCTGAGAGTTATTAAGATGATACTTAGTGGTGATTATTGACCCTTTACACTCAAACATCAGCATGCATATTCTCCATACTGTTCTCTATACATTTAGTGACATGATGACAAGGAGAATTTGTTTAACAATTCAGTGCCTCTTTAGTTGGTGATCATGTCCTTTATTCTTGTGATGTTAATGTGTGATTCATGGGTGATACTGTAAGAAAAAAGTAGATGCTGGTCACTCTCAGGGGTCAACAGTTTAATGGTACATGACATTGCTTGTGGCTTGTTTTAATTGTGGGTTTTTTTTGCAGTTACTTTTCAAAGCAGCAGAATGGAAGAGTCTTCCTCTTATGGCTGCATCACTTGCAGAAGGTAGACAAGAACATGCTGCACTTATTGTTTATTTAATGGCTGCACAGACATTTCTGGAAAGTGATACTTACAGTAATCGCACAAACTGTGTGTAACTTTCTACTCTCCTCAAAAATGTACAAGTCATGAAAGTGTTTATGGAAAATTTTCAGGTGCCAAAGTGAACTGGGTAAATGAGGAAGATGAATGAAAAACAGCACTTCACCAGTCTGTCTTAGGGGTAGGTTTGACTCTTTCTGTTGACGGTGTTCTGCTATGCTGAGTAGTTGCAATTCCTTCATGGAAGGGTAATCATGTAATGAAATTATTATTTTTCTTCCTCAAGGGATCATTACCAGCTTGTGAGTTCCTTTTACAAAATGGAGCTAAAATAAACCAGAAAGACAAGAGGGGAAGAGGTGCACTTCATCATGCAGCACTTCTTGGGCAGACAGGGTGAGTTGATCAAAAAGAACATTCTATTAAAACCATTTTCTCTCTTACCATCACTGTTTTCTGCAGTCATTGTGAGTGTATTGAGAACCTTGCTTGTGTCTGTAAGGCAAATAATTTTACTTCTTTTTCTTTCTTGCTTCAAGTCGTTATTATCAGTATATGAATATTGGTAAGGTTAAGACTTACAACCACATGTTTCAGTAAAAGTTCCATAACTGTGTGTACTTAAACCTAGTTCCTGTAGGCTTCTCTCACCTATAAGATTGGAAAACACAATCCTTTGTGGCCTGTGACTATTTTGTTAGAACAATTTTTGTTCTGACCTTCACTATTTCCTGCAGTCTTTGTGAGTCTATCAAAAACGTTGCTTGTTTCTGTAAGGCAAAGCATTTTATTTCTTTTTCTTTCTTGCTTCAAGTTGTTATTATCAATATATGAATATTGGTAAGTTTAAGACTTACAACCACGTGTTCCAGTAAAAGTTCCATAACTATGTGTACTTAAACCTAGTTCCTGTAGCTCTTAGCAACCAGTTCTTTCCTTAGCATAGTGTCTATCTCCAGAACACAATACAGTGGTGTGGCCAGGGCTTAAAACAGTTCACCCAGCTGTGGCATCATCTGTCATCACTTATATTAATACTGCTCCTTTATTTTCAGTCCTATCCTCTTGTTCCTGAAGCGAGGAGGTAACCAGCATGATGTTGATGAGAATGGAGAGGTGAGTGTGAACATAATGTAGCGATGCATGAAAAAAGCCCTTGGAGACAACTTCCCATGAACTGCCAGTCTTTCCTTCCAAATTAATCTGTGTTCCCCTGGAAAACAGAGGAAGCAGTAGATGTTGCATGAAAGGTCACAAGTGGCGGTAAAAACAGTGCTCATGAAAGTTTCTTGATCAATTTCTTTTGTTAATTTCAGGACCCTCTTACAATTGCACTAAAACAAACAAATGCAGATATTGTTACTCTGTAAGTATACAATTGCAATATAACAGTGGATATTGCCTGAATATTATTCTGTTCCTAGGAATTGGTTTTTTTATTTATCCTTCAAGAGGGGAATGAAAGAATCCCAAAAAATTGGAATTGGAATTCACACACAGCAGTCTTTAGTCATTGTCTTCTTTTGTGAAAGAATCATTGTTAGGAATTGTAAATTTTATATCTACACCTTGTTTTTGGATGTCAGGTTATTTTGGTATCTATTACAGTAAACATATAGCTGCTTTTGGTCCATTTCTAACTTGTCAACATTTACTAGACGGTGAAAAATGAAATTGTTTATAGGTTGAGACTGGCAAGACTGAATGAAGAAATGAGAGAAGATAATGAGATTGCCCAGGGTAAGATCTTTTTAAGAGTACTCCATCTATTTTTTTCTGATTTGTTTTGTTTGTTGTTGTTGTTGTTGTTGTTGTTGTTTTAATTATCAGTGAATTTAAGGAGTGGTAAGCAATGTAATCTAACCACTGTATTGTTCATCATGTTTGTCTACAATGAAAGTGCACTATCCCTGGATATTTCTGGGCAAGCAGTATGATGAAAATATTATGATATCATAAATCAAATGCACTCTACTTATCCATGATTATAATTAGTTGCAGAGGGAAATTACTCATCAATCACTCAAAGGGGTGTAAAGGTTAACCCTTTACACCCCAACATCATTATGCATATTCTCCATACTGTTCTCTATACATTTCCAAGGGTCTAACAAGGAGAATTTGTAAAACCATGAAGAGCTTTGTTAGTTGCTGATCATTTCCTTCATTCTCGTGACTTGAACATTTGATATAAGGGATAGATTGTAAAGAGAAATCAGAACCTTGTCACTCTTATGGATTAAAGGACTAACTGCTGTCATTTTTTTTGTTTCAGGTGATGTTACGTTCAATGATGTGTTCAGAGATTTTTCTAATATGGCATCCAGAGACCCTGACAGGCTTAAACACAATTTTGATTCAAGTGGACCAAGTAGACAGACACAACTGTGATAACAAAATCAATTTGTTCCACCTTAAATTGAAAACAAATATTTGAGGTCACTTCACATCAAAATGTTTCATTCCTCAAAAATAAGCAAACAAATTCTCATTTCATCGAAGAAACCAATTTGAATATTCACTCTAGATTTAATCTTACCACAAACACAAAAGGAGTAAAACATTATTTCCAATTTATGTTTAGTTTTGTAGTAATTTGCATCAATCAGGAATTAATGTTCACACTGACAATATTACTAACTGTCATGTAATGTAAGAAAACTGAACTGTACAATTAACATATTTTTTATTCATTAGGAATTTAAAATTATCCCCATGATAATAACAGCATCGTTTAGAACAGAGAATAGAATCTTGCACTGAATAACTTAAGGAAAGAAAACATATCAGTAAATCATTGTAAAAAAAAATAATGAAATTTGTAAATAAAATTTCCCCTATGACAACTGAATGGAAGGAAGGACATCAATGTTTAATGAAGAGTTGACTGTATGAATACTATGGTCAAAAAGTCAAAGTTGAACATGATTATATTAATATTACAATGCTCAGTTATGAAAAATTGTACAGACTAGCTAGTATTGAATCATTATTTAGTTGATTTTGACCAGACTAAGTGGTATCCTCCATTAGATTGATATTGATTTAAAAAAATAAAAACAGAGTGGTCTCTGCCTTTTTGTTTGAAGTCCCATCAGCTAATTTTTGTCATTTTGAATGGTGAAATCTTAAGGTTTGATATATCCTGTCATTTATGTTTACCTTTTTACACCCTGACATCAGTATACATATTCTCCAAACTTTTTGCCATACATTTCCTGAGGGGCTGGTAAGGAGAATTTGTTTAACAAACAAGAGCTGATTTATTTGGTGATAATTCCCTGTATTCTTGTGACCTCAATGTTTGATTCAGGTGTGAGGAGAAATTAGATCCTAGTCACTTTCAGGTGGGGTATTGGGATTTTCGGTTTTGCGGTTTTGGCTATTTTTAAGATTGGCTTTTCGATCTTTGTGCCAGAAAACTTCGGTTTTTCCTATTTTAGTCCCGTTTCTCTGCGATCTGAGCGGCAATTATGCGTCTCCACTGATCTCGAATAGCCCCAAAAAGCTCTGTATGCTCCACTTGTCACCACTGCATCAGATCGATCAGGGTTTTGATCACAAGGATGTTGAAATTTTTAAGACTGTTTTGCATGCGGTTTTCGGTTTTGATCCAATTTTTTTGCGGTTGTGTGGTTTTGGATGATTGCGGCTGCTAATAGACCCCGATGCCCCCCTTCCTCAGCGGTTTAACAGGTTTAAGGGCGTGCATGTCAACTTTTAACAATGCCTCTCAAATATTTTAATTACGACCACTGTCAATTTGTCTCTTAGTCTGATTAGCAAATCAAAAGGTCCGCGTCAGGTTTCATTTATTCTCTTCTTTCGAAGAAGCCAACATAAACTCAAAGGAAGCAAAGATAAATACTTCTGAAGTTGTAGTTGACGCAAATAAAGCATTTTAGAGACTTCAGAGAAAAACAAGGTGCCAAGTAGAAAAAAAAGCACTTCCAAAACTGTTTTGTTTTGTTTTCCATTTCAAACTGTGGTAATGTGGTTTGTTTATGACACCAAATGCTTAGCTCTATAATTATGAATGCAGACAAAACTTGGGATCTAATACTTTTATTTCAATTATTTTAATTTGAAAACAAATCTCCCTGAAAACATACTCCACCTTTCACATTCTTGCCAGAAACAAACCTAAATAAAACTACGAGGATTGCCAACTGTCCATATCATTTTATAATATAGCATCTTTCAGGCTCTAGCGCAGCTCCCCAAGCCCCAACCATTTTGGTCGCCATTGCGAGAGAACATTTGGCGACTGAAATTTCGACAAGTCGCCAATTGGCAACAAACAGGAGAACATGTTGAAAATTTGTCCAACGAAAAACAAAACGTAATCTTTCGATTTCTTTACGTTGGTTCAAATCAGTCAAATGTAAACTTAGCAGCATCATAACGTTGAAACGGTTAGATTGAATTCGTTAAATTTTTCCTAACAGTGGCGCGTTATCGCGAAAAAGAAAATCTTGAAGTTGCGAGGATACCGCTCGAGGAGTTTCCGATACAGTCCGCAAAAATTGTTTAATAACATTAGCATAATAATAGCGATTGCCAAGTCACGCACACTATTTCAATCCTTTAGTCAACAAGTGTGAAATTGGTTCAACCTCAGCGAGGAGACCGAAGAGGGAGTGTTGGTTTTTGAGCGCTTCCAATACAGTCAGTAGGTGTTTCGGAAACTGTTTTCAGCCACCTTAAACTAAAAGAAAATTTAAGGAAAATGCTGTTTTTATTAAAAGAATTACTCGATGCGCGTTAATATTCCGATTTGTAAGACCGACGTGTATAGCGATACTGTTAACTTCAATAAATGAGATCTACGATATTTTGACTTGTGGGTGGTACACATTATAGGTGTTTAGATTCTCGCTATCATCTTCATCTGAATCGGCTAGATTGGTCAAACTCCTTCGAATATCTTTCGTCCAGTCGTCAAAAGTTACGACATTTTGGAAACTAAAATGAATTTGAAACGCTTGAATCGCGAATTTTAATTCCCTTCTTTTGTATCTGCCGGCCTTGTTTTGAGATCGCAAAAATATAACCTCGCAAAATACCGTCTCACCAAAATCATAAAAGTTCTCGCCACATAAAGTACCACTGAGTAAGGTAGAAGAACCGATCTTCTCAGATAAGTTGCAGTTGAAGTGATTGCCAAAAAGAAGCCTGAAATCCTGAGAAGGTTCAAAATCGGAGGAATTTCAAGCCTGTGCCTTCCGAGACTATAACTGAGCTGCGTAGCCGCATGAAGGAAGAGGGAACGGCCAAATTTAAGTAGGTCCTCAGGTTAGATGGTCCGACGGTGCTCAATTAGTATCTGGGAGGAGCGGGTCCGAATCCCGTCGAAGCCTGAATTTTTTCACAACCTACTATTCTGCAACTGCATCGTTTCTTCACTCTTAGTGCTTATTCTTATCCCTTAACTTTCGCAAAAAAAATGCGTGTTTAGAGGCGCTCGTAATTAGTTAGAAAATTACTTTGGCTTAGGTAGAGGGGGGAGGTGAAGGAGATTGTGCAGCGATGAGTCACATCTCTTCTGGTTACACTACTAAGCGTGCAATTTGCCTCAGAAAGCAAAAGCCTTCGCCATACTTGTGATTGTCATTTTAAAGCCTCTATCAAAATAATTTCTGATTAATGACACTTTTAGCACGTGTCCATTTCAGTTTCTGAAAGAAGTCTACAAATGCGTGCAGTAACAAAAACGGCGAAAATTCGTCAAAATCGCTCTGACGAATTTGACTACAATTCGTCAAAATCGCCAAATCCATGAACAACCACTCGGTTTGACAAAGTTTCGTCAAATCTGCCATTTCGGTCACCGCGTGCATTTCTGCACTTAAGTAGAGATATGTTGAGGGAGTTTACTCTCTCCGTTTCCCATATCAGCTTCCTGAGTAGTCGAGAAAAGATGGCAGGCGAAAACAAACCATTGGCTAGATGACAGCTGTAACTTTGCCAAGAATTAAAATTGTAGCTCTTCCCATAGAGAGAAACTGTGAAATCTGTAGCAATG
Organism: Pocillopora verrucosa; assembly: GCF_036669915.1. NCBI lineage: Eukaryota > Metazoa > Cnidaria > Anthozoa > Scleractinia > Pocilloporidae > Pocillopora > Pocillopora verrucosa. The sequence goes on along the minus strand of NC_089320.1, from coordinate 4,096,049 downwards.
ACTGACCGGAAGTCACCATACTTTCATTATTTCAACTTACGACATAATGCGATTTTCATCTGATTGAAAACAGTGAGAATACAAACGCTAACAATGGATAATCTCAAGGAATTACTTAAACCAAAAACGTTTAACACAGTTAGCCACGCTGCAGTTGTTATTTGGATCCTGATCGGTGTAATCTTCCTTGGCATTTTTGCAGACGCAGAAAACAGCGAATCCAGGTATGATTTCCGCTGTGGCGGGGCGAAGAGTGAAAACATCGACCTTGTCCGTGGAAGATGTTTCGAGTTATACGAGAAGCGGTATAACAAACACGATGTTCCTATCTATGCCTTCGTGATCATGAATTTCTTCCTCATCGGAACTGTCTGTGCTATTTACTCCCAAATAGCGAGCCTCACAATCAATCGACTGTCGCCAAGCGCTCGTAACGGTGATCTCGAGGGGCAGTTGCGCGACCAAGGAAACGCACTTTCTAGTAAAAAGCTGTTTATCGCTTACTGCTGTCAACTTTTCGCAAGGATTGTTTTAGGAGTTCTCTTCATGGTTCTACAAAAACAGTTTCTCTATCCTCTGGACTTCCCCCCCAACTTCCCTTGTTATCTAACCTCTGGAGGGATTCAGCCAAGGAATTTTACTGGCGTCTGGCACGATTGTCATAATCAACGAGCAACTAAGAAAAACTCCTGGATGCGCGCTGTTCTTGTCATTAATGGAATTTTTCTCTTTGGCATTCTGTTAGAAACCGCCTATATTTTGCTACGAGCCTGGAAAGAGGATAGTTTCATGAAAAATTCCAAGTTTCTAAAGGCTCACCTGAATCCCTTCCATGCTGACTCGCAAAATGCTACCACATCGACTGTGTTGAGACCTGAACCTCCGCAGCAAGAAGAAAGAACAGAGCAAGAAACGAACGTCCCACAAGAACTGCACCAGGAAGAGGAAAGTAAAGAACATGAAACGAACATCCCACATCTGCCAGGCAAGCCTCAACAACTCCAAAAACCACCGCTTCAGGAATTCATCGAGAATACAAAAGAAATTATTAAAGAGGAGACCAATCAAACTCCCCAACTCCGGTCGCCTTTTTCAAGTACTCCAGGCGAAGGACACCGAGTTAAACATTTGACTCTGGATCAGATTTACACAAAACTTGTCGTTGTTCCAGACATGGCTAATTATGACTTTACTGGAGACAGACTGGAGAAACTGGAAGTCTACACCAGATCGGTTGAGGAAAACACAACACCAAGAGGGCCGGAGGACATTCTTAACCACAAAAACAAAAACGTTTTGATCGTTGGTCGTCCCGGAATCGGTAAGACACTATGCTGTACCAAACTTCTCAGAGACTGGGCATTTAACAAAGTATTCCATAAATCACCTGATTCCAAAATCCATTTTGATGCTACTTTCTTCATCAAATTCAGAGCATTCAACGCGAAAGCCGACCTTAGCCTGAGGGAACTGCTCACATTGTCAGAACATTCCCCCTCAGATCACATGGATGATAAAGTCTGGAAATACGTCCTTGATAACCCCCAAAGAGTTCTCATTATTTTCGATGGAATCGATGAATTTAAACATAATTCAAAAATCGGCGACGAAAATTTCGAGCCTAAATTCAGAAACCGCGCAGACGAGAAGATGCCCCTATACGCCTTGTACGAGAAACTTGCGACTGGGAAACTTCTCAACGGAGCTGCCGTTTTAACAACCACAAGACCCACAGCTTTGTCATGCATCGAACGTGTTTCTTTCGACAAAATATTCGAGATCCTCGGCTTCTCGTCCGAACAAGTCAAAGAATACGTAACCAAATTCAGTGCTGAAGAAGACAAGGATGCGGGAGAAACAATATGGCGACACATCGGCGGCAACAGGAACATTCTCTCCCTATGCTACATTCCTGCGAGTTGCTTCATCATTTGCTCAACTCTCTTTCAAATGGTGAAGTTCTATGGTTCCAAGAGTCTTAGCCTACCAACGAATCTAACAGTTATTTACAAGAAAGCGGTGAAAATTTTTTACTTCAGACACAACGAAGAATTCCGCGGCAAGAATTTCGCTAGTAAATTCTTGGAATCAGACAAGTTACCCCCTGAAGTGGAAAAGAAATTCTCGAAACTTGAAAAAATGGCATTTCAAGGAATTAAAGAAGGAAGGCTGGTCTTTGAAGGACACGAAGTACGCGGAATGGAAGACAACGCTCTTTTTCACCGCTTACCCGACCGTCGGCCTGACACGTTTGAACGCGAGGAAAAATTCTGTTTCATTCACTTAACAATGCAAGAGTTTTTCGCTGCGAGGCACCTAGCAAACATGAATGAAACAGAACTGAGGAACTTTGTTTCTACGAACATCGCGGACGGCAAATGGCAGCTGGTTTTTCAGTTTCTAGCAGGACTAATGAACGAGAAAGAAAACCTACCGAGCGAAATCATCACAGACCTTCTTCCTGTGGAAACTGAAGAGGAAGAAAGCGAGTTGTACAACGAAGTGTGGACAGAGGATATGGAGCCAAGGAAAGTAACTTGTTGGCCGACTAAAGACAAAAAACATTTAGCAGTGACATTATTTAAATGTACTAACGAAAGTAGTGAGATGGAGACAATTGTTCAGAGAAAACTACAACAAATTAACTTTAATTTTGTAAATTTTAATGATTGTCAACTCACACCTGTTGATTGTGCTTCAGTAGTTACTGTAATTAAGAATGTTCAACAAATTTCACATTTAAATTTGGCCGTCAATAACTTTGGTCCAATAGGTTGTTTTGAAATTTGTAAGTTGTTAAAATGTAGTAAATCTCAACTGAGCTGGTTAAACCTCGGAGGAAATCAATTGACAGACGAAGCAGCAAAGTATTTAGCTGAAGCCATCAACAACAACAACTGTCAGCTACGCACGTTAAACCTCACAGCAAATAACATCTCACACATTGGAGCACAGCACTTGGCTGAAGCCATTAACAACAACAACTGTCAGCTACACACGTTATACCTCATGGAAAATAACATCTCAGACATTGGAGCACAGCACTTGGCTGAAGCCATCAACAACAACAACTGTCAGCTACGCACGTTAATCCTCGCAGAAAATAACATCTCAGACATTGGAGCACAGCACTTGGCTGAAGCCATCAACAACAACAACTGTCAGCTACGCACGTTAATCCTCGCAGAAAATAACATCTCAGACATTGGAGCACAACACTTGGCTGAAGCCATCAACAACAACAACTGTCAGCTACGCACGTTATACCTCATGGAAAATAACATCTCAGACATTGGAGCACAGCACTTGGCTGAAGCCATCAACAACAACAACTGTCAGCTACGCACGTTACACCTCACATACAATAACATCTCAGACATTGGAGCACAGCACTTGGCTGAAGCCATCAACAACAACAACTGTCAGCTACACACGTTACACCTCACATACAATAACATCTCAGACATTGGAGCACAGCACTTGGCTGAAGCCATCAACAACAACAACTGTCAGCTACGCACGTTAAACCTCACAGCAAATAACATCACAGAAGCAGGTAAACAACACGCAGAGAATTTACTTAGCAATAGTCAGTCTAACTGTCGCCTTACTATCTAACATCGCCAATTCACAAATAATTGCTTAATCTGGAAAAAAAGTTAAATAATCACTTACAATTCAAAATGTGAGGCAACCAGCTCAGTGACAATTACAACACAACCATTAAAATCGTGAATGAACGAAAGAAAACAAAGTTTGTGAAGCGCTCAGAGCAGAGAGATTATTTGAACCGGATCGAAATGAAGAAAAATGAACCAATGAACATGTTTATTGAGAACAAAGGATGTCAAAGTGTCTTTTTTTGTAAACGAACCAATTAACATTGAAGTTAATACACAAAACTTACTGCATAGAAAACAAACAAACCTCGGACCTCTCAGGAAACTTTATCATTTTATGATTGGTTTATTTTGATCCTAAATTTACTGTATGCTTTTGTATGATTTGATCGTTTATGTCTGTCACAAGAAATAGTTTCTTTTAGTTTATTGAAGTTTTTTTGGAGATTATAGGCGGATCAGATGAGTAAATACGATTCAGATCGCTTGCAAGGATAAAAGTTTTCTTTTTTTTTGGGTTTGTTTTTCTTTTCGATCAAAAGAATCCGGTTCAAGTAGTTTCATACTGTACACAAATTGTAAATATGTAAACCCATTACTTTTCAAAGACAAAAGACTTTATTGTAGGTTAGTGGTGTGAGACATATATTACGTTACACAATTTTTTAAGGCGTATGCAGTAGCTTTAAAGATTGGAGTGTTTTTGCACATATTTTTTGCCTGTTACTATTACCATGATAAAATGAAAAACTTTGACAGTTGAGATTTCACTGACTAGTATTTGTAGATAAGAGCAGAACTCCTAAGTTTATCAGATGATTGTTGAATAAATCATGTAAACAGATTTATTCTTTGTGTTGCTATCAATTCAACCCCTATGGTTAGACATATCAGACAGAGTAAAGAGCTTTACAAAAAGTTTTGAAACAAAACAAAAATTGGACAAAGGAGGACAATGGGGTGGGGCAGGGGAAGGGGGGGGGGGTTGGTAAAGCCTTCTCAATATCAAACAAAAGTAGCAATAATTTATCTGAGAAACATGATCAGCTCAAATAGAGGCTTTTTTCAGTAGTACCTTTTCTTTAGCAGAGATAGCACCCTTCTTAAAATCAACTGTTGCCCTGCCTTAGGTTGAAATACAAAATTATTCCAACCCTATTTTAAACCTAGACCAAAATTCCACACCCTGTCTTAAACCAGCAATAAAACATCTTTAAAAAAATTAAATGAAAATAGCTTATCACCTCAAATAAATGCCCAACCAGATATTGAAAATTCTGGTCCAAATTTTCATCATGTTTAATTTTTTCATAATATGCATGTTTAGTTTTGAGAATTTGGTATTGGATCAACTAATAATCCCCTTCCCCTTCCCCTAGCTGATATTTTCTCGAATCCCATCACTTGTCTGCTTGATATTGTATTGATATGGTAAGGAGAAATTCTGTCTTGGTCAATCATGGGAGTGAAAGGCTTAAAGGGTTAACACACAATGAAAAATTGCTTGACCCTATTTTTAATCAAGCTTCTTTCACAAGTTAACAAATATTCAATACCTTATTTACATGAACATGTGAATCTGTCACCTACTAACAATTTTAATCTTAAGTATTCATAACATCTATAACCTTAATGCTTTCTTTTCTCTGAAGCTTATAACCCATTAACTCCAAGGACTGATTGCTACTTCTCCCCTTCAGCTGCTATACATTTCATTGTAAATTAATTAAAAGAATTTGAGGTTAGATCAAGATAAAAACTTGAAGGTATTCTCATTACCTTATGAATACAACAAGGAGAAGCTACATGTTAATCACTTCCAGGAAGTAAAGGGTTAAGATGTGCACATCTGCAATTATTGTTAGGAGTTCTTTGTCTCAATATAAACAAATTGGGCTTTAACTTGGGGTAGAAGAGCACAGAACATGTCATCACAATGGAATGTGCTGCACATCAAATTCATCACCTTAGAGAAAAATGTGTAAAAATATGTGATATGTCAGTTAGCTTACTCACAAGCATATTAACTTGGTACATCTAGAAATATGCAAATTAGTCTTTAACTTACATTTATCTCAGTAGTCTGGAAATGTGGAATTCTGGAAATATGCCAATAATTCTTTATCTAGGTTGCATGTATCTTAACTGGTGTTAACTTGGCAGTCTATAAATGTGAAAATCTGGAAACAGTAAAAGGATATGGTTTTAACTTTGGTTCTAAAAACATTCAATTTTCTTTGTAGCCCACTGTCTTGCTTCCTCTACTTCATTCAGTAAAGAAAGATCCTTAATCTATCAAACACCTTTGTTTTGTTCAATTTCCCAACAGAAACATGGGAGAAGAGAGGGACAAAAGTTCAAAGAGAGGGGAGAGGGGGGAATAGAGGACCAAGGGGGGAGGTATGGCAAAGGTTACAAAGGTGACAATGAAAACAAAAATGTTGACCTTGGTAAAATGAAGATCAACTGTACCAATACAACTCAATAGAAAAGGGCTTAGAAATAACAATTACCTCAGCATATATGGTTTCCCTTTTTCTTGATATCACTTTTATGGCACAATTCACAAGTTTTCTTGACCTTTTCTTTGAACCATGTCAGCAGATATGATGGGTGCATGTGTTTTACTGAGCCAGAACAGTAGCACTGAGTTTTAGGGGCTTGTTCCCCTGAAGACTGATAAATAAAGCAGATGCACTGACTCAGACAGATCATTATTTTCTGAACAAAATTGTAAAGAGTAAAGATTAATTTTTTAATAATTTTTGAGTTAGTAGCCAAAATATAAAATGTATGGGTGCGTTCCTTTGGGAGAATCCAGATCAGGATTTCTGATCTGTGGTTATCCTTTTGAGCAAATCCATTTTCAGATCAGTGATCTATCAAATCCACTCTGGACAAGGATTCATTGCATCACTGATCTTCATGATCTAAAGACGGATCATTGGATCATTGATGTGTTCCTTTGGATAAAGGATCTGAAATTAATCATTTTGCCCAGCGGTGCTTAATTTCAAACAAGTAGGTACTTCATATATTGACTGGACAGATTGTTGGCAATCACTCCACAAATTCTGTGAGAAACACGAAATAAAATCAATTTTGTAATGTTAAATTGATCAACCACTGATCACAGGCATTCATTCCCAAGTACCCATATCGTAATCAATACTTGCTTCTGTTTTAATTCCATTGTTTGAGTTTATCATGAAAAAATGTGCTTCTAATGAATAGTTGCATGCTAAAAGCCCTTGCAGTAAGACAAGCCATTCAAGGAAGAGCTCAGTAACCCAGATGCATACAAAAGTCTTAACACACTTACACTTTTTGGAATTCTCTGAGAGCTCATCTAAAACTCTATTCCTTTTATGCACTATGATCTGTGTGATCTTTGATCACAAATCTAAATCTGGATCCTCTCAAAGGAATGCACCCTTAAAATAGCACACTTTTTGGAATTCTTTGAGAGCTCGACTAAAACTCCATTCCTTTCATGTACTGTGATCTGTGTGATCTTCAATCACAAATCCAAATCCGGATCTCCCAAAGGAACACACCCTATGCCCCCACGTTGGCATATCAAAAGGTATTTATCTTGGATGGGTGCATTAGGGTATGTATCTCAAATTAATCTGACTTCAGCAGTAGGGTATGTATCTCACACTAATCAGATCACAGCAATAAGGTATGCTTGCACCAATTTTTTGTGTAACACTCCTTCACTTACAACGCACATGCCATGAGCTTAAGGCCTTTTATGAAATTATCACTAGAACCTTTGTTTTGGAAGGGCTAGTGTTTAGCTGACTACAGTAAAAATTGTGCAAAGCATTTGCATAAAGCATAGTTGATCAATAATCTAGTTTTTGCCTTTTGTTTGCTCCTTTTACAAAAGCCGAAAAGATCACAAAGTTATATTTACTTTCTGCGTCAACTGTGATGTGGACTATCTGCTTTTTTTTGCTTTTAAAAGTTCTCCATGCTTCTGTAAGTCATCTTGTGTTTAAAAGGTACTTTCCTGGTACAATTACATGTTAAATTGTTGCTATGGACTAGACTTTCTCAGATAGTGTGCCATTTTCCAGTAAACAACCTAAATTTTACAATATAACCTCACTCCACTGAAAAAATTTCACTTGGAACTAAATGCTACTGTTAGTCAATTTTCCATGCAGTTCTTGCGTGCTAAGATATTATCTACCGATCAAATTCGCTTTTAGCCACCTAGGACTTCACCCTATCACATGTCAATTCTAGACAGCCTGCATCTTATCATGTATTGCACACAAATGGGGCAAAGTACAGATCGACAATTACCAAATAAAGAGCCCATGTTGTTATGTTTTGAAATATGATACTTTTCTCACCACTTTTCTGCATTAATGTGTTAATTTTTGCTAACAATTATTCAGACACCAGTGGCAATAGACCATAAAATGTTTCTGAGTTTATTTCTGATAAATTGGAAGGTTTTATTGTTTTGCTCTCCATTTAACAATGTCTTCATTGGAATCTTTCATAGGTAAATACTCTTTTTCTTTTACAAAAATGCAAAAATTAGTTGCTTGGTTTCCCATTTTGACCCACCCATTAAAAAAAAAAAACATGTGGAGTGGGTCAACAACTACACATTCAAAAAAACTATCATTCAAATGGAGTAAAATTATCACGTTCAACACGAACATACTGATCTACTGCGAAAAATAAAGTTAATCTTGATCATTCTCGTGGATATACATTAAAAAATCACAGTTGCTATATGTTGAATTTGTACCAGATGAAAACATTTCACTCACTAGAAGCTGACTGTGACTCTTCCTCCGGCAGCTCCTCGACGTCAACACCTTCTCCTTCCCTAAAATTTCAACATGACGATGTTTTCGTTCCGCTTGTTCCTTGGAGTTAACCAATACAAAATAAAAGCCAGTCTATGTCTTCACGTGCATCTGATTTATGGTTAAGGGGAGTAAAACGTACAACTGTAAGAACGTTTGATGAGGCAGCTTTCATGTTCAAATCAATAACAATGTCAACATGCAGAGGTGAGACCCTGAAAACCATGATTCAGAAGAGCGATGGCCAGTGTCGGGGCTGAACCAGGACGAATCACAAGAGATATGATTTAACGAGTGTCTCATGATAATTCGCCATTTTGAAAACCGCGAGGGGCTTTAGGACGAAAATAACCATCAGCTGTGCTACACTTGATGACACATACACAATCTCTTAAAGGGGACCATTCATTATGGCGGAAAGAAACGGGGTATTGTTTTAATCTTATCACATTTTGTAAAAAGGAGCAAGTACATTTCTCGGCGCTGACATTCATTCTTCCATCGCTCTTTTTTTTGTTACAATGAGCATATCAGCATTTCCCAGAGAGTCTTAATCATGTGGTATTTTTGTATTTAACTTTTTCAACTCGCATCGATCTATTTTCGATATTCTTTAATTATTTTTTTTAGGAAGCTAAGAGTGACGAGGAGGATCCCCCAGCTACTGCTGGTCGTGCAAGAAGAAGAAAGAGGGTCCTTTGTTTTTGTACGTTTTGTGTTTCACGTGTGGGGCATGATTTTATTGTTCAGCTTGTAAGCTGTTGCATGTGAGATGTTCATTTTCTATTTTCTTTCAGGTGGCGTTTGAGACAGATTCAAACAAGCGCAACCAGATGGATAGACGGTACATGAAGTCTATGCAAACAAAAGTATTTCAGTGATTCCTTTTTTTGATTTGATATTTGTGTTTTTATATTTATTTATTTGAATTTCCCAATGTAATTTGATAAGACTCTGAATAAAAAATTGTTTTTTAAGCTTGTGATATCGGGGTTGAAACTGTTTGTGTCTACATCCCTAACAGTGCAGTACTTCAGGATTTTTTTTTATTCTAAACTAGCCCTACCTTCCTTCCTTCCTTCCTTCCTGTCTGTCTGTCTGCCTGGCTTTCTTCCTCTATTTTTGCTTTACTTCTCTCTTTTTGCTTTTAACTGCTAGAATGGTATGCATTTAGCAACACGTTTAATACGTTGACAGTCTAAAGCACTGATTTATGTTATTTATAGCCCACAGTATATTTTAAGTCTTGGAAGATATGGGACATTTTTCTGATTTCCCATTCACTTCTCTATAAGTAATACTTATTTTAACTTGTTTAATTCATTAAATTCTGAGTGCATTTTAACATCATTTTGTTTTGCATCTGTTATAAGTACTCACCTTTCTGCTTCCAGATTTTGATTTACAGCACAATACAGTTTGAATGTTTATTTCCTATAGTGCAACAAGTTCAAACTCAAGAAATGGCAGCTGATGATGACATACCACCAGAAGACCCTGTGCAATTTAGAGTGGTAGATCTGAGGAAAATGGTTGTTAGGGAAGTCAAAAAAGATGGTAAAGAAATTTAAGAAAGCAAACTGGATAAACATTTTTTACAAATGCAAACAGTTTTGGGGGTGATGTACTTAAAAGGCTATGCAATTTGTCTACTCTAATCATACAACCCACAATTTTGTTTCTTTAAAGTGCCAAATTGAATAGTAGATTTGCGGAATTTACATGGTGTATTTTCATGTAGGGAGATCTGAGCCTGGATAGGGGAAAGAAGCATGCTGACCAGTTTGGTGGCCTGAAGAAGTTGAGTTCATAGATGTAAATAAAAGCTGCAAGGGACCACATCTGGATGATTTAATTTCAATTATGCATTCATACAGAAATTGGAATCAACAACAGCACCCTCAAGAGGTTGACATCACAGTAGATGATTCTGCTCATAGTCCTGTGATTCCCATTCCTGTATCATCAGCACCAGCTTCTACTTTTATTTCAGATCCTCCCTCATCTGCCCCTGAAGTTTTTGCAAGCCCCATTTGCCCTCCTGCTCCTTCATCAACACATGCTGTCACCACTTCCATTTCTGATCCTCCCTTTGCAACTCCCGAAGGTCATGTTCAACCTTCTCATGTATTTGAGGAAATTGTGGAGAGGAAATTTGGGAGTGAATCAGTTTACTATGGTAATATGTGGCAATCTGTACTGCAAACCTGCAATGAACTGAATCAGATCCAAACATCAAAGGTGCAGAGTATTCTAGGAAAACTGAATGAAGTCATAAGTTTCCTGTTATTAATTGAACTCATTTTTGTACAATACTTTTTTGTGCATGTATGTGTGGCAAACAAACATACTATTTCATTTATTTATTTCACAATTTAATCTTGTCTAGGATGCAAGTATTTTGTTTTGAATTTACCATTCCTGAACATTCTCTATGTCATTTCATCAGCTGCCAGCTTAAGTTTTAATACCAGTTGTTTAGCTAGAAACTTGGTAAGGAGGCTATGTCCAAGCAGTTTGGTCCTACTAACTCTAAAAGGTGGATATTGTTTGTTTAAGGGTCCACTAATGCCAGGCCAATTCCAGCTCTTTAGTGTGATGTTCAAAAAGTTTTTTTTTCAACTTGATGATTTGGGTTGGGGCATTTAATGAGGAATCCATCATGAGGGCAAACATTCATGAGAGTTAATTAGCAGCCTTTGACTATTAATATTAATTTCATTTTGTTTACCAATTTGTGATCTACCTATTAATGCAAGGTGTTTTTTCCTTTCCTAGACTGAAATCCATACAATCATAGAGCCCCAAATTGCAAGGGACATTTTAGGATGCATGGTCAGATTGCCTTGGGAGGTGAACTTAAGTTTATCTCCTCACAGCCTGGAACATTTACCAAAGATCTCTTCACATCAGTTTATCAGCAGCAAGAATCAGCACAGACTTCCTGAGCGATAAAAAGTTCAGTAAAAGTTATTAACTTGGAATGATTATCATCATCATTGTTATTGTTACTATTATCATTATTTTCATTCATAAATTTTATTTTATTGGTTGTTATTAACTTCAAATTCTATTGCCTTTAGAGATTTTCCAGCTATGTTGACCAGTCCATTTATGAGCTTGGTCTGGAGCCATTCTCCTCAAGTGGGGATGGAAACTGCTTTTATAATTCACTATCCATACTCATGTCTGCACATGAAAGTGACGGTGAATTTTTTAGACTGGGTGCAGCAATGTATGGTCTTGCTCACTATAACCACATTGTTGATGCAGTAAGAACAATCAGTTATTTTTTGTTATGTTAGCTAAGCTTATTAGTGTACAATTTTAATGTCCTTGTTTCATGTTTTACGTGAACTTTAACAGAGGTCAACCTCTGGATCTCTTTTTCAAAGCAGAGACTGAGGCATAATAAATCAATCTTAAATTAATCTTTAAAAATTAATTCTTTAGTTCTTTCTTTAGGTGCTTGTTTATGTGGTTGCTTGTTATACAGAAATATTTTAATCCGGCTGTTAGAGAAATTTGCTACTTTGATATTCTTGGATTACTTAGCAAGCAATATAAAAGGTTGTGATTTTTTTCTTTATCCTGTAAACACTAACTGCCATTCATGTCAATTCATTTCTTTTCATCAACTTCATTTGTTTCATTGACTTCTTGCAAAATCCAAAATCCTTTGATCGCTTTTGATAATTACACAATGATTTTTTTATGCACATGGTTTTCAATCATATTTGACAACTGTCCAATAAACTAATATTTGTAGTAGCTGGATAGATAGCTTTATTAAAAATCCCATGGCAGCCTAATAAGGCTGAATTGCATGATTATTTACAATACAATACTGGCTAAAATTGTAGGAATGGTAGTCATCTCAGTGTCGTGTTAACCGTTCCTGTAGTTACTTATAACCCTCTCTTTAGAAGTAACTAAACTGCATTTCGAAAAATTATATTCCATTCTCAATATAACTTTAAAAGGAGTTACTTTGTGCTTCTGTCATATTTCTTTTTACAGAATGCGTGGTATTTTAGTGATAGAGGCGATGCTTTGTAGTGGGCAGCCAGTGTGAGCCTTTCACCAAACGAGGTTCAGGAAATTAAAGACAAATCCATTCAGGAAATTGTTGCAAAAAGTGTCCAAAGCCAAGTCTTTAATGCCCTAAAGAATTTTACTGATATTGCTAACTAACTTGAGACTTTTTTGTTTTAAGGACTGGCTCACATTCTTTTGAATCAATTCCACATCTTCATCATCTTATTACAACCAGTTACCAGCTCGTTTCTCCAGGCAAGTTGGCATTACAATACTGACATCCGCAGTTTTTTTTTTAGAACTCTTGCAGGTAACCTCTGCTGCCGGCTTTTTGAAGAAACTAATACAACAGCACTGCGAACTGTCTGGGGCTGTATGGTACAACACAAAACAAAGTCCTCCTTGTTGCTTCCAGTCAGACAGGGAAGAGGGGCCTTTTCACATCATCTGGCTGGCACTTACAGGACAAGGAAACACTTTCAACCATATATGCCCCCTTCTGCCATGGAAGTGTGTTGCATTAGATGCTTTCTTGTGTGTGTTTTGGCGAGTATTTAACACCCAACATTCAAGTCGCAATGAGATGGTGCAGTGCCTTACCTACTTTGAGTGCTACCACTGCGTTTGTTTGGGCATTTCTCTCGAAGAGGCCAACGAATTCCACGATAGTGGATTGTGGCTGCACGTTGCCCCACCCATATCGGAGCCACGACATGTGAGTGTACAGTGGAATCCCTACTTTTCGAACCTCCTGATAACTCGAACCCTTGAAATGCTGTTTCCCTTCCCTCAGTCAAACAATGTAACTTTACACTGATTCCTAAAGCTACCTTATTATTTGAACAAAGTTTTGTTTATCTTGAATGTTGGAAAAAATCTTGATTCCACTGTACTTTCTCTGATGCTTTTTTTGTTTTGGCTCGTTTATAATGTTTTGAAACGTAGCATACTGTTCATTTTATCTATTATATTTTGTAGATCGGTGTACTCAAACCAAGGTAGCATTCTGCGGTTTGTAAGGAAGGCGTATTTGAAGGTTTGTACGTTAAAGATACACTTATTATAAAGATTTTATTAAATCTAAATTATGGGTTAAAGTTTGCATTGCATCCTTTCATTTTCAGACATTAACAACAGAACTCCTAATTAACAAAAGTATACATTAAGGTTAGCATTGAACACCGAACATTGTCTTTTGTCGCACCGAGACTTGGTGAGGTTGGTAGCAACTGGACCCCTTGGAGGACACGCGGCAATTCCATTTGTAGATTTTAAAATATCTAGGACATCGACAATTACTGACTGTATACAGGGACAAGTTGCTTTGCGACGTAATTTCGTTTTTTCAGTGTTCTTTAAAATATAATTGTTTAAATGCCATTATTCCGCATAACGCGAAAATAATATGCTCGCACGGCCTTAGTTTAGTTTAGTTTCGCGATTTTTGGCTATCATGGTACACAACATGCAGGGTGTTTAAAACTAACAAAACAGTAAAGCGACCTTCGCGTTTTTTTATCTAGTTCCTATTGACATTATGATCCTTTCGTTTTCAAACGAACAGGCCGAGCGCATGACAGCAGTTGCAATGCCTATCATTGCCTCACTTACGAAAGACCTTTCCCTACAGACCTGGCTCTTTATGGATGTGATGCTACCAGAAGTATTGTATTTGAAATTGTTTCTAGTACAGCACGGCTAGAACTACGGCTTATCGTTTAGTAACTGAAGACTTATCATATTTTAATCTTTCAATTATATACCGCGACTTTTCCAGCTTAAAAAAGGGAGTTTTTGATAACAAGCCTCATCTGTGACGGTCACCTCCAAACTTGCCTAGTGTTTTACATGTAAGTTTTTGGGTTGACAGATTTCCAGTATGCTATATTTCCAGAGGGTGTACACTGCAAACCGTTTTTTTTTTAGGAAGTTATTTTAAACCACAATTGTCTAAAAAGTTCATGCTTTTTCTTCTTATCTTTCAGAGCATAATCAAGTTCATCATGGAAAAAGAGGATCTCAATTATTTTAGAGCTTCAATTTTCTTTCAAAATAGTCTTGTTTCGGCAGCAACTTCATGGATAGTTTTAGGCTCACTTTGCCAAACATAATTGTCGGTTTTATTACATCATCATGACAAACCACATATCAAATTGTGGTCAGCAATACATTGGCGAAAATTTTGATCCAGGTGCTTCAGGAAATTAAATCCAGTCCGCTCTTAACTTCGTGTATTTTATCGTGTACTTTCCTATGTTTGATACAAATAGAACGGTGGTTTAGTTATTGAAAACCCTTAATAACAGGAACAGATTTAAAGAAAATAATACAGTTGTTGGTGGTTATACGTCTTAGGTTATTTAAAATGAAATAATTATTAGGTGCTACACCAGGTCACTTCTTTAAACCAACGAGAAAAATTCCTCATCTTCACACTTCAGATACGATGTACCTTTTCTGTGCAGCCTTGTTTCCTTAATGCGGTAAATCTATCCATCATAAGCATTTGTACCAAAACAGGAAGGGTATTTAAACGAAACCGCAACCCGAAAAAGGCCCAACTCATTTGATAAGTATGTTTAAATTACTCGGAATAAACCAGAATAATGACGTTACGCGGACAAAACAATCGAAACTTTCTCCGACTTAAGAGAATCATTTACATTGCAATGAACAGCCTTGTAGTCAGTCAAGTGTTACTAATCATGATCAAGATAAGAAAGGGAAACAAAAGGCAAGAAACTATTTTCTATCATTTAGTCTTGTTAATATATATATTTAGGCAAGCCTAAAAGCGGAGCTCCACGGTTATGTGTTGTTTACTGCACTTAAGAATATATTTTTTTCCATTCTGGTAAATAAACGGCTGAAATATTAAAAGTACAGTTTATAGTGGATCATCGGTGTTGAATTAAAGTCGCCTACGGTTAAACTAAATACTTTCATGACAAAGCAAAATCTGCCCATGGCACCTCAAAGGATCTTGAGACGCAATCAGTTAAATGAACTCAAGATGTTCAAAATTAGCTCACGGCAACAGCAAAAGACAAAACACGTAAAAATCAAAACAAAACAGAGAGTAGAAACCAGTTTTGAAACTATAAGAAATCAAATCATTTCTACGCAGCGCGAGAAAATGCCGAAATGTGAAAATAAACAGAAACAAGAGATCAATTACTTTATGAGATGAAGCCTCAAATTCCCAACTAACAGTCGCCGAATGAAACAAACTTGAAAGAAACTTCAAAACGATTAATTTTCATTCAAGATGCAGACAAGAAAGAAATTGAAAAGGGCGGGAATGTTCGAAATAAAATAAGACAGGCCGTTTTGCATTGGACAGCCTGTTCAAATTAATTTAAATCCACACTGTATTACCACGCTAAAATAAATAACGGTCAATTTTCATTCAAGATAAAGCTTGAAATGTATCGACAAACTAGAGACAATTCGTTACACAGTGGCCGCCGATCTGTTCAAATTAGTCGAATTAATTAAGGCGACAGATCTGATTCTCAACCGACGGCTTCAGCAGGCACTTGACGCTAAAACTAGCTAAAACTGTAAAACCACTAAAAACTGTTTTACTTTAACCACCGCGTTCTTTTCTACCATTTATTCCAGTTTCTAAAACTGCATAACCACCGAAAACTGTTACATTGCTACGCCTCCGGACTCGAGCTGCTTACGCCGTAGCGAATTTCGATACCAAATGAATATTTTACAATGAGTCATGAAGTTCTTTTCGTTCATATATGACAAGGATCCTTTGAGAGACTTCAAGCATGAATTGGCTTGTTCTGCTGCCTGACTGTTTAAGGTGTCCCACTGAGGATAACGGGAGAGGTTGTAAGCATGAGAGCAACCTGAAAAAGGAAAAAAAAAACAGTTTCGATTGCTTTGCATTGGTACTGACAAAGTTAAGATTAAAACATTACTTCGAATGTGCTTCAATAAATGTGTGTAATGTGCCATTAGATTAGTAGGAGGGGATAGACCCGAGAGCATAGTTAAATGAACACCGAAGATGAAAGACGGCCAAACCAAAAAAGCCAGTTTTGGGGTGATTTACGTACCTGTATGATTCCGCCAACGCAATCGATCCACAAGGAACTGAGTTCTTGAAAAAGACAGGATCCCAATTTAACAATACGAATGCAAATTGTAAGCGTTGTTGTAGACAATCTGGCAGGGACCTGTCAAAAAAAGGCAGAAAAATTGTAATGAACCTACATTTATTATGAGTCGTTTAATATAAAATCACTCTGATAGAGGAAATCAAGAGAAGAAAAACTCCCAAAAAACCAGGCCCCGGTTGTCCAACGGGTGGATAACGCTATCCACAGAATTAATCACTACTCACCTTTAAGTGTTGTTATAACATACAACGCTATCCACTGGATAGTGATTTTTCCGGTGGATAGCGTTATCCATCCTTTAAACCGGGCCCTGGTAATAAAAAGAAATTTTCTTCACACACAACGGCATCCAATCAAAGGCCACAACATACACATGCACATTAAATCGAGCTTACCTCCTGAGAAACGCATTCGAAACACTGTAAATGGGATGTTGGGAGATTCATTGCAAAGCATTACACTAAATCCATAAGTTGTACCTAAAATGGAAATCAAAAGAGAAGATATAAAACCGTTTTAAACATAATCACAGCAACACTGCGTACACTGAGTGCATGAAAGCATGTTGTGTAAGAACATGTAATGAAGGCTGAAGAGAGGGTGTAACTGGGGTACATCACTACACAATAGAAATCAACAACCTTTATTTATACAGGTCGTTATGCCATTTAGCCAATAAATTGTAAGAAAAACTTCGATTTAGTCAGTAAACAGCAAAAAACAAAACAAAACAAAACAGTTAAGTTAGTTAATTTGTGCGATTCTTTGACTTGACAGCTGCAGATGTTATACTTCTGAAAACTAAGCGTTACAAACAGTTTCGGTCTTTCAAGAAAATGACATTTGTTGAGAAAAACCTAACCCTGATAACTGAAACCACAGGTAGAACGTAAACCCGGTGCTTGTCAGGATAATCTGGAATAAACAAAGGGTAACAATAGCTAGTTGGGGGTCAGAGTGAACTGAAATTTACATTTTTTAAAATCAGAAGTAATGTTGTTCGTCGTAGAAATTAATACAAATATTAATACAAACTTATAACATTATTGTACCGTGTTTACAGTGCACTAAGAAAACTCCAGGAAGTAAGGATGGGTGTCGAGTACTCCTCTTTGCGCAGATGTTTGGAGTTGTGTCATCCAGGCAATAGTCACCACGACTTCTTATCACAGGCAGGCAAGGATAGTATTCTACATCATTTGTGCGGTGTACATCCAATTGCACAGCATTTGGTATTGATCCATTTCTGCTGAACGGAGACTTTGCCTTTTCCAACAGATCACTAATAAATGCAGTCAAGGCCTCAGGAAGCTGATCTCCCTCTCCCTTGTTTTAAGTTTGTTTGCTGGAGTAGAAGCATGTCTTCAGGACACTGCTCGACTGGTCCGTTGCCAATGAGTCTGCGGTAAAATGTTTCCAAGGAGTCCAATTGGGGGAGAAGTGCACACATCGGGGAAGCTTTTCCTAATGCATTCAAAAGTCCAGTAATAGATGTTGGAAAAGAGACATCAGATCCACAGAACAAAATGCTCCAGGAAAGAAAACTACCCAAGGCAGGTGCACAACGCTGCAACCAGGTGTAAAGAGGTCATTACTGTGTAATGTAACCTTGCTAACATCACGGCCTACTTGATCCATCATCTGCCTCACATGTTTTTCTGCAAGGTAAACCCTGTCACGATGCTTAGTGATGTCATAAAATATTAAATAATTAGCCTAAATGCAAATCTCTTCAAACAAAGCAAATAAAAACAGGTGATATTTAGACACATTAAAAGTCCATCTCACTGAATGTAGGAGTAACTGGAGCTGGTCTTAGTCTGGTCTCAACCCCTCAACTGATCCAGAAAAAGAAGACCTCATTCCAAGGTCTTTGCAGGGTCAATGAGACACACAAGCTTCACCACCACGACAAGGTGCCAGCCCAAGGTGAAGGATTAAAAATATTTAAAATGATTATATTAATCAGTAATCAAACTGAATCAAGTCATAGTCTTTGCATCAACAGATTAATATATTATATCATGCTCACATTCTAAAATAGAACTCCTTGAATCATACTGGGAACCAAAATAATAAGATAAATGATGCATAAAATATTTGTTAAAAAAATCATAAGCATAAATAGCAACTTATCTTCCTGTTTCTCATGGTTCAGTGGATGGACTCTGTGATGAATAACTAGACTTCAGAGAAGTACAAAGCTTTCATTTGAAGGATAGTGCAGTAGCATCACAAATGACAGTGTCCAGACTGTTATCTTTGCCACAGATGGCACAACAAAAACTTTCTTCATACTTTATGTCAAGAAGGTTCAGGAAACTGTACCAAGCAAAACATCAGTGGTGGTATGATAACAACCTCTTGAAGTCCAATACATCTGCATCAGCCATGATCTCTTGCCAGACACTGTAGTATGTAAATAGAATGCACCTAAAAAAAGAGAACATAATTTAAATATAGCTTTTTGAAAGACAATGGAATGACATACATGTACAATTTTATATCATTCTTAATACAATGATTTTCAATTAATGTCACAGGCAAAACTTCGGAGATACAACAAATCAGAACCCTCAGCTAATAATTTGTTGATTATTTGTTTTTTTCTGGTACCTGATTTTCATTGTAAACCATCATGTGCAGACAAATGAGTCTTAGATTATATTAAAGTTCACACGGCAACCAGGTGGACAATCAGACATAGTTTGAAGCTACACTGGTTTGCAGATTTAATGAATGTAACCGAAGAAGTTACAATTCATAGACCCAACGTTTCGACACTCCTGTCTAGTGCCTTCATCAGGGGTGATCTAAACGCTGCAACAAGAGGTCCTTTTTCTGGAAACGATATGTCGATGATGTTATTTCTGCGGTATCCGGAAATGAAGCGGAGCGCCTCTTGTCGCATTTGAATTCAGTAGAGCCGTCGATCCAATTCACCCTTGAACGTGAAAAGGATAGACATTTGCCCTTTCTTGATTTAAATGTGTCTAGAGGGGTTCAGGGTAATTTAGAGACAAGTGTCTATCGTAAACCCACCCACACCGACAAATACCTCGCCTTCGATTCTCACCATCCTATTTGCCATAAAAAGTCTGTAGCCAAAACTTTACTTAGGAGGGCTGATTGTCTACCATCATCACTCGATTCGAAGGCTGAGGAGAGGAAATATGTTTCCAATGTCCTAAAGGCAAATAGCTATACCTTTCTCCGTAACTGCCAAAAACCAGTTACAAATAGTAACGCTCTTGATGAAAGGGAACCAGCGACTGGTTTTGCTGTTATTCCTTACATACAGGGTGTTACTGAACCCATCAAGAGAATTTTGAATAGCCACAACGTTAAAGTTGCTCAAAAACCTTTTCAGACTTTGGGGCATATTTTCGCCAAACCTAAGGATCCTGTCACGAAAGAACAACGAACCGACGCCATTTATTCTATTCCTTGCAATGACTGTTATAACGAATACATCGGACAGACCAAACGCCAGTTTGGTACACGGTTAAAAGAGCACCAAAAAGCGGTTTTTCTTTGCAAAAAGGAAAATTCAGCTTTATCGGAGCATACTTGCCTAACCAACCATACAATTGGGTGGGATAATTCTAAAATTATCACTACTAATCGGCGTTACCACCAGCGCCTTTGTTTGGAGGCTTGGCACATAAACTCCGCCCACGCTCCTTTAAATCGTGACGATGGCGGTCTGCTTCCTGACGCCTATTTACACCTCGTCAGAAAAAAAGGCCGCTAATTAGTGATCATATAAAAGGACCTCTTGTTGCAGCGTTTAGATCACCCCTGATGAAGGCACTAGACAGGAGTGTCGAAACGTTGGGTCTATGAATTGTAACTTCTTCGGTTACATTCATTAAATCTGCAAACCAGTGTAGCTTCAAACTATGTCTGAGTCTTAGATTGTTTAGTATAATTGTTGTCAATTATAATTGTTGTTATAAGTGCATCTGCTGGGTGTGTTCCAGAAACATTTAAATTTACTGAACTCAGTACATACTTGATATTCAGATGTCATAATCATGTCATTTTCAAATCCATTGTAACCTTTTAGGTGGTATGTGATTACTTGGAAAAATTTCAACATAATGTAATTTTCATAATGCCATTCTCAACACAACATCAAAGAAATGTGCAATAAGTGTGAAGCCCTGTAAGACTTCAACTTTTAAACTGCAACAGAGAATTAATTTATGATACAGAATAAGTTACATGTACCTCCCCTTAAGAAAATGAAACAAAATCCCTCAAGATGTCATAAGAAACAATGTAGGATGCCATGTTTAACAAAGTGAGCTCTGAGCCATCAAACTCCACTTTTCCATCACAGATTTCCTCAACACAAGTATAATATAACACTGAAATGAAACATACAGAAATCATTATTTGCTTATTACAAAAATTTAATGATAAGATGACGTAAAATTACTCATACATGATGTGTTAGTAGCCACAGGTATGGACCTTTTCATATTGTATTCAGAACATTGATGCTTGGATAATATATATATTTAAGTTATATTATTATTGTAAATAGGGAGCTTAAGCACAGACAAGTAGTTTCATCCCTGGACAACAACTGGAAGGTGGATGTTGTTATTTTTGATGTATTGATAACTTCACCTACAAATTTGAAAGCTCCAGTTTTAGAAATTAAAAAAAAAGACTACAAATGAAAAGTCAGTAATAATTATGCAACAAAGTGGAGAACATTTCTGAGTTCTGGTTGCCATCCATGGCTGAAAAATATCTGTGCTAGAGCTATACAAAAACCTTGTGTTGGTTTTTAGCAGTCCATCTGTATTCACCTTGAGCTGAGGCAAAATAATAACAATAATTTACTTGGCTCACTGTCAGCTGAGGGTTTTCCTCCTGATGGATGCCTCATGCCAGGCTGTCGACAGCTATCATCCAATCAATTGGTTTGAAATCTGAATGAAATTTTCACATTACCTGGACAACCTTCCCTGTATGGTTTTCATTTTTCAGTCATTTCTATCCCATTCATGATAGTGAACACTACTTGAACACTTTATGAGATAAGATAATTCATGCAAGGAATTTCTTATGTTCACATTGTCATGTCTGCTTTTTCAAAAAGCTCAAAGCTTGTGTAGTCTGACTAATGCATTGCAATGAACACTTTGGGCAGGAGGGAGACAAGTTGGGAGTAAGCAGCACCAAATCAGTAGTTGACATTTTGCCACAAAGAACATCTTCCAGAGAGAATACTTTTTTTTGTGTTGTTGATAGATGGAATAGTATTTTTTTTACAAGATACTGATCTTATTTTCCACTCTTTATGAGTGGTGGCTGCTGCAACTGATTCAGTAGACTCTTGAAAATTTCTCTCAGCAAACAAATCGACCAGAAAATCAGGCATTTCATGTCCCATTATTTCCTCAGATTCTGCTACTTTTGTTACATGTCCACAGTTGTGACACTGGTGATCACAGATAAAGCACGTGATACATGTAAGTGCACCTTGGAGGCCAACTACTCCATGCTGTTTATTTCCACATACAAAAATTGTAAAATTATTCCCATTCAAAGGCAACGAATCATGATGTTCCTCCTGAGATAGAAAGACAGCAAGAACAACAAGCAAGTAGACTGTGGAAATGCTACAATCATTTCAGATAGTCTTTACTTAAATAACAGATACAAATGGAAAATATGATGTTTACAGCTACTTACAGCAACTTACAGCAAATAATGCACTTGTAATTTCTCCAAGAATATAATAACCTAAGATTCACAAATAGCTCTACTTTGAAGGGGACCTAGCTGTTTAAATACACAAATTATGTTTTAACATAATTTAACTTAAAACAAAATCATTAGGATGAGTGAAAAATAACCAGAAAATGTTGACAAAAGCAAGATTAATGTTAGTAATAATTCCAAAATTTAAACATTCAAAAGCTAAAAAAAATCATTCATCTTACTTGGTAAGTGTGATCATGAGAATATGTGTCTCTGGCAAGTGAAAGGGTGACGTTGTTTTCCCTGTCAAAGCTTTCCATCAACTTTTCAGTGGCTTCAATATGGATGCAATTCTCATAAACAGAACTAGCTGCAGTTAAACCTGTGAGAAACATTTAATAAACAATACTTATTATTACATATAATTTATTACTCAATTTAATACTGAAATGCAAAGAAGAAAATTATGGCACAGGGGCATGGGGACACAGTCAAAGACACAGGGGTCAGATTCAAAACAAAATAGCTAAATGAAGACAGCTTATAATCCTGTTACTAGTAGTTGGGGCCTTTCATTTCACAACTCAGGTTGTTAGAATTCAATAGAAAAAACATTTGACTAGCACATGAGGGTGCTTAAAGGAGGCTGGAGAAATAGTTGGTAGCAATAAAAAAGAGAAGCTGTAAAAAAGAGGATGGGAACTGCAGTTGCCTCCTAATGTATAAGCAGAAATAAATGGCACTTAATGAATGTGTACATGAGATACAGTTATTGTCTACATTAAAACTGTGACTTGGATGAACAATTTTATTGGAGCATTTTTATAAATTATTTATCTCAGTTTATATGCTTGTATTAACTTTCTCCTGTGACTGTTGATGACAGTGCAAATAATTTGTTAGCCTTGTGCCTTCGACACATTTGCAATGATAGATCTAAATGTTATCCCTGGGTTCTCTTTCAACAATCATATGGCTTCTTGATGGTAGAGGATAAAAATATATAAGGTAAACAATTGATTTTGTTTGGCATAAGCACAAGTACCACATTATATCTAGTTATGAGTAATCTACATAGCTACTGTGCTAACCAATAAAAAAACAGACATTTTTAATGTGCCTCAAGGGCACAAACCACAAACGATTTGTGCCACATCACAGAATGTCTAACCTCCTTGTACATGTACAAGATGCACTAGAAACTACAGAACAGAGAACCCAAAACATAAATAAATATTAAACATTGGATATAAAATATTGAACAAAATCAAAACTAATTATGAATACCAAAGGTGAGCAATTAGGATATTTTATATTGTATGTATACAGCGATGTATTAATACTACCAAGGTTTGAGTCTTGTTTAGGTAGAAAGGTCTACTTTACTACGTGAAATTTACACTCCTATGTATGGTAAGAGATCTGTTTTTAATTAAAAAATGCATGTAAAATCTTCTTTGGAAAAGAGGAGGTATTAATTATATAAGCTTCAACCCAATATAAAAGAAAATAACGAGGAATAAAAAAATTAATGCTGTCATTGTGTGTGATTCATCACAACTAATAAACAAAACAGTTTCCCATATATATGTGGAAAAAAAAAGTCTGTCGAATGAGAAATATCTTGGTTACTACAGATATCAGTTTTCCTTGACTTTTTTTATACATGCCAACTTCCCATGACTCAAAATAAAATTCCATGGCTTCTTTCCTGATCTTTTCCTGACATGTAGCACACCCGAATATAATTTATGGAGTACATGCTGGAAGAACTTAAGCTTAAAATGACTGTAAAAAACAGAATCGAAAACATTTTTAATACATGCAAAATTAAGACTTACCAGCAAAGCATCTAAAGTTGGTCTAGGTTGCAACGCCTGATGAGAAGGATTTTCGAAATCATCTTTACCAGTCGAGGTGTTGACCGCAGTAATCAAATCAGATGTCTTCTTTGATCCTCTACGTCTAATCTTCTTTGGCACAAACTGCGAAAAATTGCACGGGCCTCTTCTTTTATTCCTCTCGCTTAATTCATTTTCATGAACGGCGGGAAATATTCAAAAAGGTGGAGTGCTGTTTTTCATCCGCTATTTTGTGCAACGCGGCAACATATGTGTTTATGTATCATAAAGTGTATCAACATCTAGTGATTATTTTCGTGGTTTCGAGCAGAATCTCTGTAACAGAATACACCTCCGTAGTTACGTACACTCGACACCATAACGTAGTACACGTGCGTACGGCCTTCTTAGCTATTAGGCACAGGAAGGGGTCCTGACACAGGCTAATAAATGCATTTATTTAAGACAAAAAACAGCCGTACATGCACGTATTATATTACGCGTGACACTTGTAAATAAAGTTCTGAAAACTGCATACCCAAATTACCTTTCGGTCTAACTATCTCAATTAAATTATAATTGTAAATTAACTCATTTGCCGTATTTCTTTTGGCCTTCATGGACCGTTTGAAGTGTCTTTTTACAAATTTACTCTTGGCCGGAGACGGTTTAGGTTTGATATTACGTGACCATGAATACGATGGTCACGTAGTCAAAGCTGCAAATGGAAACTTTTTACACCCAAACATTACTATGCATATTCTCCCAACTGTTCTCCATACATGTCCTAAGGTGCTGACAAGGAGAATTTGTTCATCAATCAAGAGCTGCTTAAGTTGGTGATCATTTCCTTTATTCTTGAGACCTAAATGTGTGATTAACGAGTGATATTGTAAGGAGAAATTAGATGCTGGTCACTCTTAGGGGTCAAAGAGTTAAGGGAATCTTAGTGTCCATGAGTTTGGGGATTCCCCTCATCTCTTTTGGAAACATGCCTTCCAAACATTTATTTCCATCCATTGTCATTTTGTTGTCTGCCAGTCTGACTTGCAAGGCAAAGAGCTTGGCTCAGGTTTTTTTCAGCATCATTTTCTTCTCTTTTGGTGAAGAAGCCAATTCAATCCCACATAAACCAAAAATAAAAATGTGTGAGGATGTAGTTGACATAAAATAAGTATTTTAGGAAGAAAGAAGATGGCAAGTAGAACGAAACACCAAAACTCTTTGTTCCTTTTAACTTTCACTTGATTTCTCCCCCTGCTTCAGTTCCTGCCTTGCAGTTGTGTTCTCAGGAGTTGTGTCATTAGCTCTTGCAGGCTGCCAATATGGACAGAAAAATAAAAGTCAAATGAACCTTCATTGCCCTGTAACTGCCTGCATTACCACTAATAGGCCACAAGAATATGATCACGATAACAGGGTGCTTGTATTAATGAATAGAATCACCTAAGGTTGTGATATGGATGCTGATTGTAAGTTTTACGCAGTTAATTGACACCATGAAAAGTTCATTATAATTAAAACTTGTCTTGCATATGTAGCCACAGTCAAATGGACAGAACTCAGATAATTCCTTATGACTGAAAGACGTCACAAGACAGAGATATGGTAAGGGAATTTCATATTGTACCCATTCCACTGGTCACGTGGGTTAAAATTAGAATCTATAGAAAACAACTCCTATGGAATCTAACAACTTGCTATTGGTTCTAATAAAAAGGTAGGCTGATTGACATTGGTTTCAAAACTAACAAAAAGACCAGGTCAACCCCTTAAGTCCCACTAGTGACCAAGACAGAATTTCTCCTTACACTATCAGTACAATATCAAGCAGACGAGTAAAGAGAATAAAGAAAATATCAATGAGGAGATTATTAGTTGATCCAATTCCAAATTCTCCAAACTAACATTATATGAATTGTATGGCAGACAGTAAGGAGAATTACTAATGAGATCTTGGGAGTTTAAGGGTTAAATAAAACTGACTGTGGCATTTATTGGGTGGTGTGACATGGTTTTACTCGATCATGACATTATCTTGATTGGCCAGGACTTCCCAGTGTTTCTAAGTAACTAGAATAAAGAGAAAAGTGCTTTGTCCTGATGGTGAAGCACCTTGCATTGGTTGTTGAAAGGCTGAATGGTGCTATCCACTGAATAAATCTCTATCTGATGGATAACGCTATATGCTTTGTAACACCTATCCACTGGATAGGGATTTTTACTTTTTTCTTAGAGGTCACTGAAACGAATCCTGCAATCTGATTGGTTCTTAGTACAGTCCATATTTTCCTATCTCTGCCCACGGGCAACGGTAACACTTTCATAAGTCACCGAGTACATCCCTACACCAGTGACTAAATACAGGAATGGCTCCAACCTGTAATTGGATGATAAAAATAGTAAAAGTTAATAAGTTATATCTTAACTCCTTGCTCGTGAGTATTGTTTACCCGTGTGTCTTGAAGTAGAACACTGAAATATCAATGCAAGTGAAAACACCGATGTATCAAACAAGAAATGGTTACTAACATAACGAAGGGATTGCAGAGCCTTTCTTGTCCAATGAGGTAGTTTAGCGTTACTCTGCCGATGACAGAGTTATTCACTGACCAGCTCCACTGACTAAGCTTATTTAGCCAGTTCAGGCAGACGATCAGAGACTGGAGCCATTCCTGTATTTCACCACTGACAGGAATAGCTCCTACTCATCCGTTCATTATTTTATTTATTTTATTTTTTTATTGTTTTTTGCCATTCGTTTTGGCTAAATAATTTACACACTGAGATAAAAACTGAAAGAGCGTTTTACTACCTTCTTCCTATATTGAACTCTACAATGCTTTTAAATGAAGCCCTCTTTTATTAATGCAGGGCCATGTACTTCTTCAGTAATATTTATAATATGATCAGTACGACCCCCCCTCCCCCGGGCGCTTTTATCAAAACAATTATAAGTAAATCCCCGTGTAGGGGTCTGCGAGATGCGAAAGTAGAGAGATGACACTCATATAATAAAATTCTTAATGATTGAGTAAGGTCGTGAACAGATGTTTGAATGCGGGTAGCTTCTTGAAGACAACCCTAGTCAGTTCCCATGCCCAGAAAATAGCTCCATGGATCCTGACTACCAGGAAGCATCTAGTGATACTGCATACCACGACAGCGCCAACGAGATAAACCTCTACGAGACTGTCTTAATAAAGGAATTGTGGGCTAGAATGGGGAAAGTACCATAGACAGGACAAAACAATCCCTCAAGGCGAAATTGCTCAGAATGATCGATGATGTCGAAGTCTGTGAAGATGAAGATGCGCTGCAACAGTTAGAGAAAAGTGTCAATTCCTCTTATAGTTTGTTCACTTCGATGGTGCTGCACAAACATACGACAAGTACACTGTCGGCTGCTATACCTAAAGGGAATGCTCCTGAATCAGAAAATTGAGTTCCAGAAACATTTCTTTTCCACCAAACGAAAGACACAGAAGAGAAATGTCAGGTTGGAAAAACCAACCAAGGAACAGAAGATGGAGATGATTGAGAATTGGAAGAATAATGAGCAATCAGAGCAGAACAACAGCAAAGCAGCTGTCGATTTCACATCCGGAAAAACGATGGCACACAAGGTTTGTTGTGCTTCACTGTTTGAAATTTTTTCTTCCTTGCCTATCACACCTGTCTCACCTCACCATCTTTCTATTTCTCTGGTAGGGTTGCAAGAAATGCTTCACTGGTTTACTAAGGAAAAACATTACTCCATTGAAGACCTGGTTAAATCTGCCATTAAACTGTCTGTTTCTGACGTATTGGATACAAACGAGGCATCTTTGATACCCGGAGAGGCAGTAGAAGCTAACTTGGCAGATTTGAAGAGGTTTATTACAGATGGTGCCTGGAAAGCAGTTTGCAAATTAGGTTAGGATGGCTCGTGTACCTTACAGGAAACGTGGTCTATGTTACAGTACACTAATTCTTTCTTAAATTTACGTGGTATAAATACCTTGTCTAGAACAGTAGTAATATAATAGCAAACGAGATGTATACGTTCCAAAACAGCGTCATGTGATGAACAGTCTTCATTAGTTTTGAACAAGTTTCCTAAAATCATTTTACTCTTTCTGGTTTTAGCCGAAAACTGTCCGAAGACTGATTGTGCCATCACTAGGAAAAAAAAAAAGAATTAAAAGCACCAGTCGGAGCCATTCCTGTCAGGTATGAAATGTAGGAATAGCTCCAGTCTCTGATCGTCCACCTAAACTGACTAAATGAGTTTAGTCAGCGCAGTTAGTCAGCAGATGACTTAGTCATCACCGGAATATCGTTGGAAGACCCCGCTGAATGAGAAAGAAAGGCTCTGCCTTCCTTTCGTTATGTAATCGGTGTTTTCACTCGCAGTGTTATTTCATTGTTCCGCTTCGAGACACACGGTTAATCAATATTCACGAGCAAGGAGTTAAGACATAACTTATTAACTTTTACTATTTTGATCATCCAATTACATGTCGGAGCCATTCCTGTGTTTAGTCGCTAGTCATCCCTACCTTCGCAGCCATTTTTCATAAAAATATCTTGTTTTTCCGGCTGGGCAGTATTTTTAAGCAAAGACGTTGGTCACTACCTCAAGCCGATAAATAACTTATTGATCCTCTCTTTTTTCTCTCTCAAATCACTTTGGTGAACAGAAAAATATTGGTTTCGAAATGAATTCGTATGAGAAAAAGTGTCATTAAATTGGTTGACAAGCAGCTTAAAACCCGCCTGTAAATAATTTGAATCCTTCACAGAAAGTAACTAGAAAGTTAAAACGTGAGGAATTTGGTTAAAATTGAATTAATCGATGGAACTTTCATTGATTTGATATCTGAATTCTCTCACAATTTCTTCGTTGTTAAAAGGCGAGCGAAGTTTTAAGTTCTACTACAAAGACCCTTTTGGTGAGTCTTTGCAAGTCCGTATAGTTAGAAATTTGGGAATTCAACAAGAAAAAGCCGCATTAATTCCCCTTGTGCCTAATTGAAGTGTCCCATTCGAATATGGTTTTTGTGGAGAAAAGACCAGATTTACACATGCCAATGCAGTAAACAAACGAGCAAACTCTCACAACTTCAAAATCAAATATTTGAATTTACTTACAGTTACTTTCCTTGCCATTTACTTACTGAACGGAGGTAAATCTTCGTGTTAGTTTCGAAACACTTAGTTAATTACACCTTATTATAACTTTGATCTGATTCATTTCTAAGTCTTTCGTTAGTTAATGATTATTACAGTAAGTTTGTTATCTCCGATCAAATTTCCACTTAAGTGCACGTGTAAAGATTCTATTTCAATCGTCGCTTTTAGTCATCGCTCCTAAGTCATCACTGCTAAATCATCACTGCTAAATCGTCGCTGCTAGATAATGGCTACAAGCTATTTACTGCCGTTAGGAGCTAGACCAAAGTAAGTTTTAATTTCTTTTACATTTACGTTATTTACCTTTTGTATGTATTATTGGTATAATTTTCGTATTCTGTTTTCCGTGCAATCCCTTCATTTCTAGTTAGGTTAATGTTACATTTAGCAACGCATTTTTCTTAGTTTCTGTTGTAATTTCCTTTAGTTCGAACCACACGCACGCAACCTCAACCGCTACTCTCATCAAGCAAATTTCGTCTTAGCACTAGCATCTGAAAACAATAAAGATCACTGTGTGCGTTTGAATTGTCCGCTCGATGTTTTGGATAACCTTTTGAGGTTACATTCGTTCGAGTTTGGCAAATCTCCAGTTATTCTTACATCTACCACGTTTGGTTCGAGTTTTTAAGCGAAGTTACTGAAGAAATAGCCATTTGTCACATCAAACCTTCGACCCCGCTTTCACGTGTGGAAATTCACGACGTGACAAACGGCAAGATATGTAACAAACGATCACGTCCTCAGGAAATCGATTTAAAACATGTCGAAGGAAAGCGAAGTCGAATAAATAAATCCACGCATTGGAGAACGAAATCCCACCCTCGACAGGGACGGAATCGACTCAGAAAGTTTTGATAGATTAAAGAGAACTAGAGGCGCAAAGAAAGGTATCGTTACAAAAGCACAAAATGAAATACGCGAACTTATGTTAGATTTCGGAAACATTGAACTAGTCCAAAGAAAGGTGCAGATTCTGCAAGAATTCGAGGGCGCCTACGCCGCTTATCACGAGCAGCTAAAAAAAAAGTTCGCGATATCGATGAGTCGAACGCCTACTTTCTCGAAGTAAAGCGTGGAATAGAGGATATCACAGGAGATGTAACTGGGTAGTGTCATCGGAACACGTCAAGGACTTCGGTAGATTATTATCGCCAGCACGTGCCATTACGGCGGGGCCGGATACCGAGATAAATCCCGACGATTCAGCGAGTAATAATGTACCTTCTCGAGCGTCCCACCTCATGGGGCTCCAAAATCTCTCGTTGTTCCAAGTCAAGTTCGGCGGCGAGCTCTCGCGCCTCTTCAGCATCAGCTGCAAAAAAAAAGGCCAATCTACGAGGCTATGAGGCAATTCAGAAGGAGGAGCTAGCACCACAACTTATGAAGAAAGCTCTCTAGCTACACACAGAAATCGCAAAGGCACAAGCAGAAGAACTCGTTTACGGCGCAGCTGAAGCGTCTTATGTCGAAAATTCTGCCTCGCTTTTAAGACAGGAAGATAAATCTGTGGCACTCCTACCTCCTCAAGAATTCACCGCAAAACAGCAGCCAATACCTCCGAATGAGCTACGTTTAGTTCAACGAGAATCTCGACCTCAGCATGACCAAGAGGAACCAAAAGCAGAACGCGTAGAGAGAGAAGCTCTGAATCCTAACGCGAAGAGCTGGGTCCCGTTCCACGATGGAGAAATTGATCGTAAGCCACGCTTGAAATCGCTCGACGCCCTCAAGGCTGAAGACATGCACGATGTCAAACTGGTTCTCCGCGACCTTACCGCGACTGACGGATTGGCCTGCAATACCAGCAAAATCAGCGAATTCAGGAGCTCATACAGCAACAACAGCATAGTACACTTGCCCTCACTTTACCGGAGTCAGAAGTGCCAACCTTTAGTGGCAACCCTATTGAGTATTGGTCCTTTGGACAAGCATTAGAGAACCTAATCGAGAGTAGAATGACCAGTAACAGTGCTCGCCTGTATTACTTAGTAAAATACACCTCAGGCGAAGTGCGTGAGTTGATGAGGAGTTGTCTAGCTATGAAACCCGAAGACGGATATCAAGAGGCGCGCACTTTGCTGAAGGACAGATATGGCCAAAGTTATCGCATAGCGACAACGTACGTTGAAAGGCTCACCAATGGACCGCCCATCAAAGCCGAAGATAGCGTCGCATTACGTCGATTCTCAGTTCTTCTAACTGGATGGTCGAACACCGTTGGTGACACTGGATATCTCAGCAAAGCCGAGAACCCGGAAACACTAAGAATGATCGTCAAGAGACTGCCCTAAGGCCTAAAGTTGAAATTGCGTGATATTGCAGGAGGCATCACCGAAATTCAGAAGAGAGAGACTTGAACGACTTCGTTAAGGCCAAAGCGAGAGTAGCCACGCACGCTATATTCGATAACGTATCGAGTCATCCTCCGACGCCACCATCAACTATGAAAGAGAAGAAGCCTTCCCCTTTGCGACCTGCGTCACCGTACGGAACGAAGCCCGCACCGATCAAGTGAACAAAGAAGCCAGCAAAAAACGCATCCAAATCATATGTCTGCTTTGTAATTCTAATCATTGGCTCTTACAATGCGTCAATTTCAAGGCTAAATCCCTCGATGAGAGCCCCAAGTTCGTACACTCCAAAGACCTCTGCATTAATTGTCTTGTTCATGGCCATGCTGTTAGTTCCTGCCCCAACGAGAGTTTTTGTCGAGTAACCGGATGTAAGGAAATTCATTCGAGCTACCTTCATCCCTGCGATGCACCTGCTGTGACTGGACGCGATTCTGCACATGCAGTGACTAACCTCTCAAGTCAACCCAGCAACCAAGCGTTGAATGGCTATGTTAAGGGAAAAGGTGATAGTCGCTGCGGCGAAAATGACGGCAAACTTGCGTCCTCAGCCGGATTAGCATTACTGCCTCTTAAGGTTAAAGCACCAGGTCTCGACAAGATTGTGGAAACCTACGCATTTTTGGATAATGGTTCCAATACTTCTTTCTGTTCAGAGGGACTCATTGAAGAGCTTGGCATTAATGGACGAGAAACAGCATTGTCACTGACAACCATGGAAAGCAAAAACACCAGCATCAAATGCTTAGCAGTTGACCCTGACATTTAGTTTTTAGGCCGAAGCGTTTCAACCTTGTTTTATGTTTTTAGTTAAAGGCAATCAGCTGGTTCCGCCTTTAAAGGGGCCGGAATGTTAGTTACGAAACGCTTAGTTAATATACACTTTATTATAATTTTTTTCCGGTTCATTTTTATCAATAAGTCTTTCGTTAGTTAATGATTATTACAGCAAGTTTGTTATCTCTGATCAAATTTTTATTTAAGCCGGTGCACGTGTAAAGATTCTATTTCATCGTCGTTATTAGTCATCGCTGCTAACTCATCACTGCTAAATCGTCGCTGCTAGATAATCGCTACAAGCTATTTGCTACCGTTCGCTGCAAGCTATTTACTATCGTTAGTAGCTAGACCAAAGTAAGTTTTAATTTCTTTTACATTTACGTTGTTCACCTTTTGCATGTATTATTGGTATAATTTTGGTATTCTGTTTACCGTGCAATCGCTTCACTTTTAGTTAGGTTAATGTTACATTTCGCAACGCATTTTTCTTAGATTAGTTCTGTTGTATTTTCTTTTAGTTCGAACCACATGCACGCAACCTCAACCGTGACTCTCATCAAGAAAATTTCGTCTTAGCGCTATCATCTGAAAACAATAAAGATCACTGTGTGCGTTCGAATTGACCGCTCGTTCTCTTAGGTAATCTTTCGATGTTACACTTCGCACACTAATTCATCGTCGTTGAGAGCGAATAATACTTTCCGTTTGCTTTTAAAGTAAACAATGTCGCGACAGTCGTTGCCAAACTAGTTCCGTTGTTTTTTCAAAAGTGTACCTGCGTTTTTCTTTCTTACGCGCTCTCTAATTGGCAAGTGTCAGAGTGTGACAGATACTTGTAAAAATAATGTTTCAAAGTTGTTGAAAACCTTTTAAGTCACCTTTATCAGTACGCAAATGAAAATGTTTCGATGAAGCCTCTCTCTTTAGTCTGCATCACCTCTATTTTAACTACCATTTACTTGCTCAAAATTATTCAGTTTATGGTTACGAGCAGCCCCTTCATATTAAAGTAAAAAATATTAGAGGAAGCTACAATCATGTGGAAACATCCAAACAAATATACTCATTGTGAGAGAAGCAGTGATAAGCTGGTGTGAACAAAAACAACCCTATCAATGGATTTCAAACCTTTCATCCTAATAAGGCATTTTTCTCTTGTTTACAGGGAATATTCCAGTGTCTAAGAGGTAACTTTACCTTCCAATCCAATTTTTCTCTTATTTACAGGGAATATTCCAGTGTTCAAGAGGCAACTTTACCTTCCAATCCAATTTTTCTCTTATTTACAGGGAATATTCCAGTGTTCAAGAGGCAACTTTACCGTCCAATCCAATTTTTCTCTTGTTTACAGGGAATATTCCAGTGTCCAAGAGGCAACTTTACCTTCCAATCCCTTCCATGGTACCCATAAATGAGAGTTAGTTTCATTCAAGCTATAATGAATAACACTTTAGATAAACTTTTCACTTTTTATGGAGATGCTAAGGGTGTAAAAGAGCCATGGGTATTTAAATTCCTTTAACCCTATAACTCTCATGAGTGACCAAGACAGAATTTCTCCTTACGATATCAATACAATATCAAGCAGAAGAGTGATGGGAATAAAGAATAGTATCAACTGAAGGATGGGGTACACCGACTGCAACTGCCGCAGGCTGAGCATCCTTATATGGACTATCTCTGTAACTCCAAATCACCTGACACCTCATTCTTTTTCAAACCTGTTACTCCACATGAAGTGAAGCTTGAAATTTTATCCATACCGAACAATAAGTCATCTGGCCTTTACTCATGTTCTGCACAACTTCTTAAACGCTCTTGTGACATAATATCCCCTGTCCTCATATTTCACAAATCGTACTCAAACAACTGAGATTAACTCTTTTATTTCGGATAAAGAAGTAGTTAGGTGTGGTGTACCCCAAGGGTCCGTTTCAGGGCCGCTCCTCTTTTTGCTATATGTCAATGATATTCAATATTGCTCCAGGAAACTTAAATTTTTTCTTTTTGCAGATGTCCTTTACTCTCACGAAAATCTCAAGACATTGGAATTAATTGTAAATATTGAATTGAACAACCTATTCAATTGGCTAACCGCAAATAAACTTGTACTTAACAGAAAGCAATCAAACTTTGTTATTTTCCGCTCATACCGAAAAAGACTTAATTACCTGCTACAAGTTAATATTTCTGACAATGAAGAAAATAAGAATATTACCCTTGAACATAAGAATTGCATGAAATACCCTTACAACAAAAATAAACAAAACTGTCGGTCTTATTGCGAAGTTAAGAGATATTGCTCCTAATCGAACTCTTCTTGATATTTATAAGTCCCTCATTGCACCTAATATAACGTATGGATTAACTTCTTGGGGAACTGCATCTAAGACCTTGTTAAATAACATTCTTGTCCGTCAAAAACGTGCACTCCGTCTTATTCACTTTGCTCCAGTAAGGGAGCATGCATACCACTTTTCTTGAAAGCGAAGCTTCTACCGCTAGAATTCCAATATTATAAAAACATTTCTAATTTAATGTACGACATCAAAAAATCTGCACTTAATGTTCAAAGTAAGGCCTTTTCACGTGTTGGCGTTAAAATCTGGAATGGGATGCTGACTAGTCTCAAAAACTCATCCAAGAACTCTTTTAAAAAATCCATTAGAACAAGATTAATCGAAATTCTAGAAACTGAAAACTCCTATGTCGACATAGACACTCTAGTTAATGAGATGAAAGATTAATTAACGTCTAGCACTTTCGATTTGAGCTTAATTGACCATCACCTGGACTATGTTGTCAGCAGGTCACACTGTCCGAGGACTTTCCCTATAACCGTCGAATGACGCACTATTAAGAATTACGATCCCGAACGATTTTGCGATGACTTGCATTCGACTCAATTTGACGTCGCATATATATTTGAGGACATTGACGACATCTACTGGGCTTGGAGTTACTTGTTATCTAGCGTTCTTGAAAACCACGTACCAATTAAACGTAAAACAGCAAATCGTGGGCACGTGTCATTCATGACACCTGAGGCAATTAGGAAACGCAACAAATTAAAGCGCCTTTACAACGAGTCTAAGCGCCGGCTAGATTGGGACAGATACAGGACCCAGCGAAACCTCACATCTTCATTGAGACGTTAGGCTGTATCCAACCATTTTCGTACCACCGCCTCAAAAGCCAAAGGCAACCCCAAGAAATTTTGGCAAACGATCAAGTCTTTCATGCACTCAAAGAAAAACATCAGCCGGGATTCCATTCATCTTAAGGAGGCTGACAGTCTTGTTGTCAATAAACTGGAAGTAGCAGTAATTGTTAGTGCACGCTTTTCATCCTTTTTGAAGGATAACGATAGTGATGGGCATTACAATGATAACTCTCGTTTTACCTGTCATCCAAGTATCTCGGCTATACAGACACACTACTCTGCGAGAGAGGCTTTTCAGTTCCGCTCTGTCAAGTCCATGCACCTGAAGTCGAAAATATACTTAAGTTGCTTGATCCAAAAAAGGCAACTGTTTATGATAAGATACCGCCTGGAACATTGCGGGATGGTGTGATGATGATGCTCTTGCCTATCCGCTATCTGCTCTAATCAACAAGATCATTGATCTCCGACTCTGTGCCGGCTGCTCGGAAGCTTGCCGAAATTGCTCTATCCTCAAAAAGGACAATCCTCATAATAAATCTAATTATTGGCCAATGTCGATTCTAGTCCCTCTGGATAAAGTTTTTGAGAAGTGTCATAAACGCCAACTCTCTGATTATATTAGATCGATGTTGTCACCGTTCCTGTTTGCGAATAGATGGGGTTACAGCTGTGAGGCGGTACCTCTACGTTTGAGTGAGAACTGGAGGAATGGCGCAGAATTGGCGCAGTTTCTATTGGTCGGAGTAAAGCTTTTGATATGATCTCGCACGACCTCCTCCTTGCCAAGCTGGCTGCCTATGGTGTTTCTCCACCTAGCCTGGTCCTCGTACACAGTTACCTTAGAGACAGGTCCCAGCGCGTGAGGATAGAAGATGTTACTTCAGATGTTGTTGTTTTCTCTAAGGGTGTACCCCAGGGATCGGTTTTAGGGCCCCTCCTTTTTAATATTTTTCTTAACGATCTGTTCTCTTATATTAATCGTGCTAATTTGTCCAACTTTGCTGATGATAACCAAATTTTTTTAATGATCGCGATCCTGAGGTGGTAAAGTCCGTAATCGATGGCGATCTCGCTGTCGCAAGTCGTCGGTTTGATGATAACAAGCTAGTGCTCAATCCCGAGAAATGCAAGTGTATTATTCTTCCAAAAAGCTATCCTAGTGATCTTTCCTTTAGTATTAATGATGAGCAGGTTCCAATCGTAGACCATTTAGATCTTTTAGGTATAACTATCGTTAACTCGCTAAATTTTAGCAAACACATTGCCAAGATTACTAACTAGAAAGTTGGAAAGTAGTTGAATGCTTTGACCAGACTTAAGAACATGCTATTAATTTCCTTGAAAATGTGCCTCTGCAACTCGTTCGTAACGTCTTGCTTCAATTACTGTTCTGCTATTTGGCTCAACTGTAATGAGTCATATAATCAGAAGCTGGAAAGGCTTAATGCGAGAGCGTTAAGGTGTGTCTACAACAAACGGGTGCCCCTTTATGGCAATGATGAGTGCGGTTTAACTTTGTCTAATCGTCGACTACAGGACATTGCTATATTGATTTTTAAAGCTGTAAACGGCATGTTACCGGAATATAAGCGACTTGTTTGGCGTAGGAAATAATATGAAAAACTTAAGAGGCACCAACAAGCTCGTTGTCCCACGTAATAATACTACAACCCTTGGCTTAAAATCTACATCTTTTATTGGTGCCAAAGTGTGGAATTCCTTACCGGATGAACTACGCTTAACGACAATTCTTAAGGAATTTAGGAATGCTGTAAGAGAGCTACATTTGCAATGTACAGTCTATTAAGATCTTTTCACTGTTATAATTATAAGAGTTAAGATTGTTTACTTACTTAAAGTAGTTAGGAAGTTAGACATTAGTCATTTTGCAATTTTTCGTTAGTTTATTTTACTGTTCTCGACATATTAGCACGTACTGCCAGGGGCCTAATCAGCCTCATTAACTCGAGTTGAAACAAAATGAGTCCCCGTGAGGAATCGAACCCCAGACCTTCGGATTCCACGCTCTGACGCGGAATCTGAGGTCTGAACCTCAGACCTTCATAATAGACCTCGCTCACCGTAGAGTCTCTGTGGCTCAGTGGTAGAGCATCGAAGCGCGGAACCCGAAGGTCTGAGGTTCAATTCCTCATGGGGACTCAGAATTTTTCTTTCTCCCACGCTCGTGACAAGACGAAAAACATCTTTCTTACGATTGTTTACTCACTTAAAGTAGTTAAAAAGTTTGTCATAAGTCATTTTTCAATTATTCGTTAGTTTCTTTCACTTTTCTGGGCATATTAGCACGTACTGCCAGGGGCCTAACCAGCCTCATTAACCCGAGTTGAAATAAAATTACGTACCTACTTACTTAATTCGCAGGTCCTTTTGTTAACGAAGAAAAGTCCCATTTGCAACCTATGCAGATAAGCGAATGGCTGGGTTTTGTAATCAATACCAATACTATGACTTTTCAAATTCCAGAGAAGAAGGTGCTCAAGCTTTAAAATCTTCTGAGCACCGCAATCACGGAAGAATCGTCTTCGTATCGCGAATTTGCTAGAATAGCGGGCTCCATAATTTCGCTTTCCTTAGCAGTGGGTCCTATTTCGCGTCTTTTACCAGAAAAATGTACCTCGCGATCGAGTCTCGATTAGGATGGGATCAAACCTTTTCGTTTCCCTGCGGCACTTTTGGAAGAGTTGAAATTCTGATAGTCGAACATCGGTTCATTTAATGGTTACTCTCTCCGACCTCCGCCTGACACGTCTACCGTTATATTCTCTGATGCAAGCGATGTCGCCTTTGGCGGGTTTTCAGCATCGTTAGACGGTTTAGCGGCCACCGGTATGTTCACGTTTGATGACCTCGGTCAAAACTCTATTTTCCATGAGCTGAAAGCTATCTACTATGTGTTATTGTCCTTCGCTGGCCAGCTTACGCACCAGAGGGTAAAAGTTTTCACTGATAATCAGAGAGTTTCCAGAATAGTGTCCATAGGTAGTTCTAAAGTTCGCCTCTAGTTGGTTACATTATCTTTATTTCAGTTTTCTTCTGCACGGGATATATCCCTCGAGTCGCAGTGGATTCCCAGATCGCTGAATGAGAAAGCTGATCACCTCAGTAGGTTTTGCGATAAAGATGAATCCATCTGTTTTCCGGCTAGTGAATCGGTCGCAATCGACCGTTTTGCAATCTAGGACAATGCTTAGCTCCCAAGATTTAACTCGAAGTTCGCTTCTCCTGGTTCCAGTGGGGTGGACGCCTTGGTGCAAGACTGGAGTGGTGAGAACAATTATATTGGATTTGTCCTCCAGTCAGGCTCGTGGTGGATCTGACATCATATGTTAGTCGCACAACCCTGATCATTGCAGAATGGCCCTCGTCGTATTTTTGGCCTTTTTTACGCCAGGGATGTCAGTTTAAGCCTATTGTGGTAGAAGTTTTTGCCCTCCCGGCGATGAGCAACCTTTTGCTAGAAGGGCCAGGACAGAAGCAAATTTATAATCACATGCGTCAGTCTTTCGCGGCTGCCAAAAATTCAGAATGTTACAGCTTTACGTTTAGATTTTCAGCGAGTTTCTTTTCTATATCCGCGTAGCATAGCATACCTTAATTGGCGTGCATAATTTATTTTTTGCGTTTTTTGACACATGTCTTTGGGCCTCTTTGGTCCGTGTTTTTGGCCGGAGTTCGTCCATGCTTATGGCCTGATTTGGCCTGTGTTTTTGGCCTGATTTGGCCTGTGTTTTGGCCTGATTTCGCCGTATTTGTGGCTAGATTTGGCTCGTGATTATGGCCTGATTTTTCCCGTGATTTTGGCCCTATTTGGCCCCTACTTGTGGCCTGTTTGGCCCGTAATTTTAGGCTGATTTGGCCGAAGATCAAGTTGTTTGAGCGTTTGGGGGGATTTTTCCCTTTTCGGTTTTATTATCAAACACCTATTCAAATTAAATGGTTTTGAGATGACTCCTTGTTTTTGTTTCAGACGTTCTTCTTTCCGGGACCAATCATTACGTCGTTTGGTTCCAGGCCTTCAACGTTTGCAGCTAGGATCGAAGGCTCCCTCCACTGTGTCTATGTCTAAGTCAGGCTGGTTAAAATGGCGGAAGTGGGCTTCTTCGAAGAATGGTAAACCTGTAAATCTGGCCAAGCCTTTGTATATCGCCTTGTTTATCAATGAACTTACGAACATTTGTGTGGAAAAATTTATGGGTGTGTCACCCATTGAACTTACGCTCTATGGAGGGTCATACTATGGCCGGGATGGAATCTTGCCCCACTGGTCGTCCACTCGTGAAATCATCTGTCGAAGCAGCGAAAAGGAAGGTGGCTCGTCCAGTGCAGCCAAAAGAGCCTTTGTTCGCAGACAGAGTCCAAGCAATTGCTGATGCTTGAGGGTTCGGGACTGGGCTTATTTAAAGGCCTGGATCCGGGAATTTAAAATAAGAGGGGAGCGAGATGCGGGATTGCTATCATGAACGGGACTCGGGAATCGGCGATTTTGAGGAGCGGGATTCGGGAAATAATCACTTAAACGAACCGAGAACCGGGGTGTCCGTCGACGAGAATTTATGAAGAAATTGATCTTCTCAACCCACGAAAAGCACCAGGCGAACAGATTCTTTAGCATTCAGGAGGCGGTCGGGCTGTTCAGCGACACTCTTTGAGTCATTGTGTGGCAATGAAAATTATATCAGAAGCGAAGTTGCCAATTAAACAAAAATCCTCAAGATGGCTTAAAGGGGACAACCCGTTGGGCGGTGTACTATTTTACAAATCCAAATTCTTGGTATCCTTTACTTGAGACGGGAAAAAACGGTGGCAATAGCTGTAACTCCCCCTTTGTTCCTCTATCAGAGAGAAATTTAGCCAGGCGAACCGGTCAGCCTCGAACGCTCTGACTTCGAGGAGCAGCAAGGAAACAGCAGAAAACAAGACGAATAGGAAGATGGAATATTATCGTACGATTCCCCGTGTGATGATGGTTACATGGTGACATTCCATCTTTGGTACGAGAGGCTGATTTTTACCTGGTGAAGATGAAAATCAACTTCGAAAGAAGTATTTGCTTCAACTGCAGTGTAACGGCTGCCACGCCTTTGCCACCGGACATTGATTCGCTTTAACTTTGATTCGTGTTAAACCGCAACAATGATGTTACTGTTTGTCCATTAGGGACGTGATCTTTTAAGTTCCACCCGGAACTGCATTTTAGTTGGTTGTCTTGCTTTGGGCTAATGGTAAGACGTGTTTACCGGAAGAGCGTTTTTTTGCCCACCTTATCTTGAAGTTCGTTTTGGTTAAACTCTTACAAGCGGGACTGTTATGCAAGTGCCTTTGTTCCTTTTCTTTGTGCTTGTCTAAATATCTAGTATTTTGCTCGTTTTCGCAACCTTGTAACACGTGGCTTACGTTGTTCACGCTTCGTTAGAACGCTACACGTTTTTCCCACTTGGCTATTAGTTTTTGTTAGAGTTCGTTTTCAAGCGGTTTTCCTTTATCCTTTTTTTAAATTGAGCTCACCTTTTTCCTTACTACGTTAAATAAAACGATTTTGTGCGCAAAATATATCCTCGCTTCATAGTGTCTTCATTTGCGAAACTCGTAGTTGTCGTCGAAATGTTGCTTCGCTTCTGTCGTCGGCTACAAGCAGAATTGTGTTCAATTTAGTCTTCTTTATCTCCCTTGTTATGAAACTATGGGATTGCCGTCATCTTTTGTGTTTTATGCACTTATAGACATTGTTCTTCGTTTCTTTGATACCGACTTGTATGTATTAATTCGTTTGTCTGTGATCGAAGTTTAACGGAAGGAAGTCGTTACCGTGACTAGCGTACGTTATTCGGGCAAAACTTTGAAAACTTCTAAAGTAAACGATATCATTACCGTTGTTCGTCGTATGGTTGAGGCTAAGTCTCGCGAATATTTCCACTCTAGCAAATAAGTTTCCGTAACTACGCTAAGAGATAATTTTACAAAGCACATAGAACCTTTCGTGGACCATGTTTCCACGTTCGGTAGAAATTTCATTATAGGAGAGGTACTGATCTAGAAACACTCCAAGATCCTTTGCTACAGGTGTTGGTAATATTGGTTTACCACAAAGTGCTTTTGTAAAGTCAAGTAATCGTTGTAGCAATTACAGCACGCCTACCATAAGAAGTTTGGTTTTATCTGGATTCATAAGCAGTGAATTGTGACAGCACCATCGACAAATTTCTCTAAAATCGGAGTTAACTGCGGAGACTGCGTCACATAACTCATTAGTTTTAAATTTCAAGTAAAGTTGAGTCATCAACATAACAAGCAGCTTGACAGAGTTTAGGCACAGTTAACAAATCATTTACATAAACAGGGAACAGGAAGGGGCCAAGAATGGACCCCTGCGGAACGCCATAATCAACTAGAAGAGACTGCGAGACTACATTCCCGATACGAACGTGCTTCCTCTGAGGTAGCTTTTGAACCATGCTAATGCTGATGGTGACACACCAAGGCTACGAAGTTTCAGCAGCAACATCGTTCACGTCCCTTGCAAAATAAGACATGAATATTCTTGTTATTTCTAGAAAATTTCAAGAAATTTCTAGAATTTGCCAATTTTCTCTCCGGAAAATTCTAGACCATTCTAGAATGTTAATGAAACATGCTAATCAAGGTAGAATCTGCCAGAATTTGCCAGCTTATTCCAGAAATCACAAAATAGGATAAAATCAGGTTTTTTCCAGCTTATTACAAAATGTAGATTTCTAGAGTTTTCTAGAAAATTCTTTCATGCTCCTTAAAGAAGCAGTGATATAGATAATGTATCAATTTCCAGCTTTTTCTAGCATTTTCTAGATTTTAAATTTTTTTTCAGCATTTAGTCCAGCTTTTTCAGGTGTTTATTTCATGATGATTCACTCTGACTAATGACGATAATAACTTTTACTTGCAACTAATTTATTAGATGTATCAAACAAGACCAAGCCTGTAATCTACCATGAATCTTAACAGGCTTTTTGTTTGTAGCATCCACATGCCCAACAAAAACAAGAATAGTGCTTTTTTTTTGGCCAGCAATACCCTGAACAAATTTATTTGAAATTCTATACAGTAAAA
Organism: Pocillopora verrucosa; assembly: GCF_036669915.1. Classification (NCBI taxonomy): domain Eukaryota; kingdom Metazoa; phylum Cnidaria; class Anthozoa; order Scleractinia; family Pocilloporidae; genus Pocillopora; species Pocillopora verrucosa. Next base: position 4,053,276 of record NC_089320.1, on the reverse strand, counting down.
ATGAATTATCCAAAATATATGTTACATAAAGTCTTTTCTTTGTTGCTATGACTGTCCTCAACTGAAAAAACATTGTCTTTTTTGATTAAAAAAAACAAGGACAATAAAATGTTTCTCATAGCTTTCTCTGTTCTTACCCTCTGCATTTGGCCTTGTTTTCTTTATTTGCTCTGGCCTTGTTTTCTTTATTTTCTCTGGCCTTGTTTTCTTTATTTGCTCTGGCCTTGTTTTCTTTATTTGCTCTGGCCTTGTTTTCTTTATTTGCTCTGGCCTTGTTTTCTTAATTTGCTTTGGCCTTGTTTTCTTTATTTGCTCTGGCCTTGTTTTCTTTATTTGCTCTGGCCTTGTTTTCTTTATCTGCTCTGGCCTTCTTTAGAACCAGGCCAAGTTTCTTTCTCACAGATGACCTTGTAGCTGCAGTGAATCCTTTCCTTAGCACAATACCTGTAAAAAAGAAAAAGTAAATGTAAGCAGTTTAAGTAAAAAGTATGTTACATTTGAAACTGTATAGTGAAAAACATAAATTAACAGGGGAACTCTTCCTGAAAGAACTTGAATTATTTTTAATCATATGTTCATTACTGAATTTTTAATTGCTGAATTTAAACCAGTAAATAGATGCAGTCAGCTTACATGTGTGCATCCTTGTTGCCACCCAATTCATATTATGTGCTGATTCATTCAGGAGGCTGCAATTGTTCTGTTTGTAGATACTCCCTTGCACTCCATTCCACGCGCCAAATGGCACAATCTATGAACTGCACCCTCCCAAGTGAATCTTCAGGTAATTTTAATTGAGTGGCAAAAAGGCTCTAAACACATACATGTAAGCTGGTTTGCCTATGTTATTTGAAGTGCAAATGTAGTTGGAAATGTTGACCATTTGACAGCATGTAGTATGACAGTATGTATGTGCAGTATTTTGACATGTGACCATAATGATGAGAACTTTTCTTTCAGCTTCCATCAATGTCTAATGCATATATTTTTTAAACAAAAGTCAAGGAAATGCAGCCAAGACCTGTGACACAAAACCAAAAACAGTGAGCACATATAGGTGTATATAAATAGTTAAAGAAATACACCTTTAAAAATTAACTCACTTTCTAAAAGGCTCCACCTTGATGGACTCAGGCCTGGTCTTGCTTCATAATCTTTATTGCACTGAAAGCCAGCGACTGATGAATTCTGCAGTTCCTCACTTGAGAACAGCTGCCTTGCTGGTGCCTCCACAGCTGACTTTGCATCGGTAGCATCCTCTATTAACTTGACCAATGTCTCCTGACTATAGTTTTGACATGAAAAAGATATTAACAAGAGAGCATAGACATAAAGCTAAGAATGAAAAGAACCATCAAAATCGAAAACCTGTTTGAAGTCAAAATTCTTGAGATTTATGTTTTAATGAGCAGTGATGTGAAGATCAGGTATCTGGTGATTTCGCCAACGAGTGATTTCGCCAACGTCACGTTCGCCAATGTCTTTGGTCGCTTGGCCAACGCGATGAGTCGCTTGGCCAACGTCCTACTGGTCACTTTGCCAATGTATTAGTTTACTCTAAATAAAAATTTACCATTACTTCTTCTTGCTTCTGTGTGTTATTTACTTGACTGAGCTGACTTGATTTCCCCGTTCGAACTTAGTTTCCTTCCGTTATTTTGTTCGGACTTAGTTTCCTTCTCTTGTACGCGCAACTTAAAACACAGTGGGCCCACATAAATGCACGGCACGCCACACGTCACCAGCGCTGTACGTTGCTGAATTTAACTTAGAGCAATAAAGTCGCGTGTGTGCAACCTTTTCCTTAAGTTCTTCTATAAGGTTTATTTGTCGATAACAGAGATTTATATAATTACCTTTGAGACTTCTAGAACAGAGATTTATATAAATACATTGTAGACTACTACTACTACTAATTCTATAACTCCAGTGCATATTATAACTTCGATCAAGAGTATATAAGTATTACAAGAAACACACGCTTGTATATTACCATATGAATAGACGCGTAAACTCATTGTGTTAAAACTTGTTAATTTTACCCTATTGTTCTAAATAAACCAATCCAATTGCTTGAAACTAACTGGTATGATATTTTGATCCTTCGAAGTGTATAAAACACACTGGCATGCGAAGAATGTTCATTTCAATCATACGATTACGACACACTCTACTACTCATAACGAATTATCTCGGAAACCTTTATCTCGGAATACTATTAATATCAGGATGGCTACTGCGCAGATTTTATACTGTATTGTTTGTCAGGAACTGGTATGGCCTCGGCAGCAAGCGGTTCAGTGCGATGGATGTTTTCGCTGGAACCATCGAATGTGTAACACTGGTAAGTTATATTTACTTATATATACTCTGATACTCTAAAAAGTAGAGACCTGGGCCAGGATTATAAGTTGATGGAGGATCTAATTTCTCTTTTATACAACTGTTGTTGCTTATCTTACACCTAACAGAAGACATCTAAAAGTAAAAAAAAACTCATTACGCTGACCAAAACTGAACCGTGACCAATGTTATTTAGTTTCTTATATCATCTGACAGTGAACTTACTTAAAATGAACTTACTTAAAATCCGTGCATTTTGTAAATAGGTTTTCCACTAAAATATTTTGCACTTGTAAATATTTATAAAAGTACGTATTGTTATTAAAATGTTGTTGATATTATACATGTTATATTTTATTTCTGACTCGTTTTGAAGGCTGGAAAACAAACTCTGATTGTTTCTGAAAAATGTTAACTCGTTAACTGACATCGTAACGCATTTTTCAAGTAAAATTTTGAGTTATACATTTTTGGAACACATTTGGAAGCCATCGGAGTTTGTTATTCAACAGTTTTAAATTACCGCGATGTTAGTGCTCACACGCCGGCTTCTTCTGGATCTGTCAAAAATATGCAAATTGTTTGGAAGTCAGCCAAGCGAAACTAGCATTAACTTAAAATTGTTCTGACCCAAGTATCAGCATTACATCCGAAGTATCAGTAAGCACCCTTTTTACTAAGCTATTACTAAGTTATTACTAGACATTTGGCGTTGGCGAAGTGACCAGTAGGACGTTGGCCAAGCGATTCATCGCGTTGGCGAAGCAAACAAGGACGTTGGCGAACGTGACGTTGGCGAAATCACTCGTTGGCGAAATCACCGCAATTCGAAGATCAAACCAAGGAATTCGAAAGAAAACGGGTTTACCAAGCATTTGTAGCACTTCAAAACGAAAATCAATGTAATTGAGAAAAATACTGGGTGTATAAACTCACCAAATACTGCAAGAATATGTCCCTGAAACAACATGGGTCTCTTTGTCGCTGGATCTGTTCCTTGCAGTGAACATTCATCTCCTTCTCTCACATTGAAGGGATCACGAACGATGATCTTCGAGGAACTCTGCGCCTCCACTCCCCACGATCCCCAGTCAACAACAACGTACCTGTGCTTTGGCATTTTCGGAAATCAAAACTAAACAGAACTCAGCTGAACAGGACGAAACTGAAAGTTAAAACGGACGCCAAGGACGATCACGGTAAAACACGTGGAGATATGAATGTCACACCGCGAACAGACGCTTCCAAATTCAAATCTGGTGGAACTTTTGCTTTGATCGTATTGAAAAGCTGTGGTCACTTCAAAGTCGGCGAGAAATATCACAATCTGGCATGGGTCGAAAATAAACACGTGTGAAATTCTTCAGGGGCAAGGTTTGCCAGATGGTTATTCTTCTTGTTCGCTTCGCGCCCATTCTGTCCAAGCATCACTCTTTCTTGCAAAGTTAATAAAAAAAATTCGTAACAAAGTCCTCCGCTACAAAGTAAAGGATTCCCTGGACACAATTCGCATTTTTTGTGAAGCAAGCGGCCGTTGCAGCCACAACTGCCGATCCGCCATGTTTGTTTACCAAATGCCGACGAATTTCACCGCTGACCAGTTGATCGCTGCAACGACGGCTCTTATGTACGCGATCGCTGTGGACTGTATCCTTGAGGAAATCATTCACCTTTCTGGCAACCCAAACGATTGGTGTGTTGCTAGGGCTCCGAATTGCTGTGGTCATTGTCGATAAAGTTGTTTGTAATGAACAAAAAAGTGAGTAATTTACTTATTTATCATTGTACTTGTAGTGTTAAGTATCTCTCTGCAAAGTTGGCTCTTCATAATGTGAGCCCTGACAAAAGCAACCATTCTCAAGGTGTCAATGGTAGTCACAATGTGACTCTCAATTGTTCATTCTCAAGAAAAATTTGGACTAAAAACAAACAGGAAGATAACAGAAACAATCTATTCTAGCTGTATCTTGTATTTTCATTAGTGTAAATGCCCTTATGCAAATTTCTTATTCAAAACTCTGCGGTGAACAGAATTTGTCGGAGTTCTTAATTGATTAAGAGAAACTTGTTTAAAACCAACAATGTTAGTCACTGATTAGATGACTGTATAATCAGACAAATCTGCTAATAAGTATTGAATAGTGGCTTTGCATTATGAAAAAAATCAGCATGTTGAGAATCCACTTTTCAATGACAGGTGACTTATAACTGTACATCAAGTGTACCTGCCCAAAACTGATTAATCTAATTACTCAGGGTTTCCAGAAACATTATTGTAAATATCAAATCACTGATCACCGCTACTAACAAAAAAGAAAAGATCTCACTGATCTTGAAAAGGTAGATCTAGAATTAAAAAAAAAAAAAAAAGAGCCAATGATAGTTGTGTAAAGTTTTACTACTTTGAATCTATTATGTATGGCAAGCTGTAAGGTAAAGTACATCTTTTCATTTTCTTATTCAAGACTTTAAAATAAAATGAAACTGACTAAGCTGACAATTTCTCTCAGTTTTGCTAAATGTAAATTAGTTGTTAACTATTTCTAGCTTATTCCAGTTTCCTGCAAGAAATATAGACTGGAAAAAGCTATCAATTTCTGGCAGCAGCTAATGCATGTGTTAAATTCCAGCTATTTCCAGCTTTTGAAAGAACTTAAAACTTGGAAAATGTTTTCTTGAAAGAAGCTAGAATAGGATTCTGGAATAAAGCTGTCATATTCTAGAAATTTTGAGAAACTTCCAGAAATTATCAGAAAGCTGCACATCGTTCTTATAGCTACTTAGTTGTAGTCTGGTTATACAGTGTATGTCAAACGTAGTATAGTCTAATGGTGGGAGATGTGAGTTGTGCTTGGCCTGTCTCAGATTTTCTGCCTTATTTTCTTTTAGAGCTTTTTGAGGACAGGTTTTTCTGGCCACTCTGGCACGCTTGCAAATTATTTTGTCAATTCTTTATTTCAATTTGGTAATGCTTGTTTTAACAGGAGTTAATGGGTGTACATGTCTTTAAAGTTTGCTCATTGACTCTTGATGCATGGGAACCAGAGCAAGTCAAGATAACATGAGATGCATACCTTTATTATTTGTAAGCACTATGTTTTGAGTTTGCAACTGTTGTACTGGACAATGCTCTGGCATAATTTTAAATGGGCTTGCATCTTAAAGTGATCAAGGCATAGTCTCTGACTTGGTGATGGAATATTTTTAATTTTAGAGAAAAGGTACAGGTAAAATAGAACTAAACGAATGTTATGTAGTAATTTTAGGTTTTGTTTTTAAGTTAATGACAGAATCGGGAAATGATTAGTCAACAGAATTCTTGAAGCAAAAGTCAACTCGCATACAAATAAACCAACTCCTCAAAGTAGCAGGTACTGTTTGTTGTTTTAAATATTAATTCCTAAAGTTTTATAGTTTATAACATTTTTTGAAAAATAATTATTAAATTATTTTTGTTGAAGGGGTGAAAGAGAGACTTGGATCAAGTTAAAATATGTACAGCACAAGTTTGTTTCCCTGGAAACCTTTCTAAAAAACTGTCAAACTTTGGACAAAGAGATCATTAGAAATCTTGCAAGATTGAAAGTTCACCATGAGGAAAGGCGCACACATTTGGCCTTTGAGAGAACAGACTCTGAAAAAGTAAACTTTTCCAAAGGAAACTTGCCATGAAGTCAAAGTCAAAGATGGACAACTGAATGAGTGCCCCTGCTGAAATACTCTCACAGATGTAGCAAGTGAAGACTCTGAAATGTTAGAACATGTTGCTTCAAATTTTCTCAGTGATGAGACTGCTAGCAGTGACTCACATGATGAGGACAGACCAGGAACTAGTGCACCATCAACATCATGGTGAGATAGTGAGAGGTGACGAGCAGCCTCCATCAGAGTAGCTATGTCTTCTGACAAGGGTAGAGATAGGGGAGGTTCATTTGATTCAACCAGAAGTGAAGATGGTCTGACTCACGAGGCAACCATTTGTGAAGGAGCGCAGAATAATGGGGATGGTGACCTGGAGAAAAGACTGAAGGAGGACAAGGAGAAAGCAATTGCTGTGTTGAAAAGAGTTCATCCCAGTAGGGTATGCACCTTAAATTACCAAATAAAGAGGTCTGCACTATCTATTTATTTATTTGTTATATCATATGCTCTTTTGTAATGTCCTGAGATTTATGAAGTTGGTACTTAGTGGTGATTATTGACCCTTTACACTCAAACATCAGCATGCATATTCTCCATACTGTTCTCTATACATTTAGTGATATGATGACAAGGAGAATTTGTTTAACAATTCAGTGCCTCTTTAGTTGGTGATCATGTCCTTTATTCTTGTGATGTTAATGTGTGATTCATGGGTGATACTGTAAGAAAAAAGTAGATGCTGGTCACTCTCAGGGGTCAACAGTTTAATGGTACATGACATTGCTTGTGGCTTGTTTTAATTGTGGGTTTTTGTTGCAGTTACTTTTCAAAGCAGCAGAATGGAAGAGTCTTCCTCTTATGGCTGCATCACTTGCAGAAGGTAGACAAGAACATGCTGCACTTATTGTTTATTTAATGGCTGCACATACATTTCTGGAAAGTGATACTTACAGTAATCACACAAACTGTGTGTAACTTTCCACTTTCCTCAAAAATGTACAAGTCATGAAAGTGTTTATGGAAAATTTTCAGGTGCCAAAGTGAACTGGGTAAATGAGGAAGATGGACAAAAAACAGCACTTCACCAGTCTGTCTTAGGGGTAGGTTTGACTCTTTCTGTTGACTTTCTGCTATGCTGAGTACTTGCAATTCCTTCATGGAAGGGTCATCATGTAATGAAATTATTATTTTTCTTCCTCAAGGGATCATTACCAGCTTGTGAGTTCCTTTTTTACAAAATGGAGCTAAAATAAACCAGAAAGACAAGAGGGGAAGAGGTGCACTTCATCATGCAGCACTTCTTGGGCAGACAGGGTGAGTTGATCAAAAAGAACATTCTATTAAAACCATTTTCTCTCTTACCATCACTGTTTTCTGCAGTCATTGTGAGTGTATTGAGAACCTTGCTTGTGTCTGTAAGGCAAAGAATTTTACTTCTTTTTCTTTCTTGCTTCAAGTTGTTATTATCAGTATATGAATATTGATAAGGTTAAAACTTACAACCACGTTTCAGTAAAAGTTCCATAACTGTGTGTATTTAAACCTAGTTCCTGTAGGCTTCTCTCACCTAGAATATTGGAAAACACAATCATTTGTGGCCTGTGACTATTTTGTTAGAACAATTTTTGTTCTGACCTTCACTATTTCCTGCAGTCTTTGTGAGTCTATTAAGAACCTTGCTTGTTTCTGTAAGGCAAAGCATTTTATTTCTTTTTCTTTCTTGCTTCAAGTTGTTATTATCAATACATATGAATATTGGTAAGTTTAAGACTTACAACCACATGTTCCAGTAAAAGTTCCATAACTGTGTGTACTTAAACCTAGTTCCTGTAGCTCTTAGCAACCAGTTCTTTCCTTAGCATAGTGTCTATCTCCAGAACACAACACAGTGGTGTGGCCAGGGCTTAAAACAGTTCACCCAGCTGTGGCATCATCTGTCATCACTTATATTAATACTGCTCCTTTATTTTCAGTCCTATCCTCTTGTTCCTGAAGCGAGGAGGTAACCAGCATGATGTTGATGAGAATGGAAAAGTGAGTGTGAACATAATGTAGCGATGCATGAAAAAAGCCCTTGGAGACAACTTCCCGCATGAACTGCCAGTCTTTCCTTCCAAATTAATCTGTGTTCCCCTGGAAAACAGAGGAAGCAGTAGATGTTACATGAAAGGTCACAAGTGGCGGTAAAAACAGTGCTCATGAAAGTTTCTGGATCAATTTCTTTTGTTAATTTCAGGACCCTCTTACAATTGCACTAAAACAAACAAATGCAGATATTGTTATTCTGTAAGTATACAAATGCAATATAACAGTGGATATTGCCTGATTATGATTCTGTCCCTAGGAATTGGTTTTTTTATTTATCCTTCAAGAGTTGAATGAAAGAATCCCAAAAATTGGAATTGGAATTCACACACAGCAGTCTTTAGTCATTGTCTTCTTTTGTGAAAGAATCATTGTTAGGAATTGTAAATTTTATATCTACACCTTGTTTTTGGATGTCAGGTTATTTTGGTATCTATAACGGTAAACATATAGCTGCTTTTGGTCCATTTCTAACTTGTCAACATTTACCAGACGGTGAAAAATGAAATTGTTTATAGGTTGAGACTGAATGAAGAAATGAGAGAAGATAATGAGATTGCCCAGGGTAAGATCTTTTTAAGAGTGCTCCATCTATTTTTTTCCGATTTGTTTTGTTTGTTGTTGTTGTTGTTGTTGTTGTTTTAATTATCAGTGAATTTAAGGAGTGGTAAGCAATGTAATCTAACCACTGTATTGTCCATCATGTTTGTCTACAATGAAAGTCCCCTATCCCTGGATATTTCTGGGCAAGCAGTATGATGAAAAATATTATGATATCATAAATCAAATGCACTCTACTTATCCATGATTATAAGTAGTTGCAGAGGGAAATTACTCATTAATCACTCCAAAGGGTGTAAAGGTGAACCCTTTACACCCCAGCATCATTATGCATATTCTCCATACTGTTCTCTATACATTTCCAAGGGTCTAACAAGGAGAATTTGTTAAACCATGAAGAGCTTTGTTAGTTGTTGATCATTTCCTTCATTCTCGTGACTTGATCATTTGATATAAGGGATAGATTGTAAAGAGAAATCAGAACCTTGTCACTGTCATGGATTAAAGGACTAACTGCTGTCATTTTTTTTGTTTCAGGTGATGTTACGTTCAATGATGTGTTCAGAGATTTTTCTAATATGGCATCCAGAGATCCTGACAGGCTTAAACGCAATTTTGATTCAAGTAGACCAAGTAGACAGACACAACTGTGATAACAAAATCACTTTGTTCCACCTTAACAAATATTTGAGGTCACTTCACATCAAAATGTTTCATTCCTCAAAAATAAGCAAACAAATTCTCATTTCATCGAAGAAACCAATTTGAATATTCACTCTAGATTTAATCTTACCACAAACACAAAAGGAGTAAAACATTATTTCCAATTTATGTTTAGTTTTGTAGTAATTTGCATCAATCAGGAATTAATGTTCACACTGACAATATTACTAACTGTCATGTAATGTAAGAAAACTGAACTGTACAATTAACATATTTTTTATTCATAAGGAATTTAAAATTATCCCCATGATAATAACAGCATCGTTTAGAACAGAGAATAGAATCTTGCACTGAATAACTTAAGGAAAGAAAACATATCAGTAAATCATTGTTAAAAAAAAATAATGAAATTTGTAAATAAAATTTCCCCTATGACAACTGAATGGAAGGAAGGACATCAATGTTTAATGAAGAGTTGACTGTATGAATACTATGGTCAAAAAGTCAAAGTTTAACATGATTATATTAATATTACAATGCTCAGTTATGAAAAATTGTACAGACTAGCTAGTATTGAATCATTATTTAGTTGATTTTGACCAGACTAAGTGGTATCCTCCATTAGATTGATATTGATTTAAAAAAATAAAAACAGAGTGGTCTCTGCCTTTTTGTTTGAAGTCCCATCAACTAATTTTTGTCATTTTGAATGGTGAAATGTTGAGGTTTGATATATCCTATCATTTATGTTTACCTTTTTACACCCTAACATCAGTATACATATTCTCCAAACTTTTTGCCATACATTTCCTGAGGGGCTGGTAAGGAGAATTTGTTTAACAAACAAGAGCTGATTTATTTGGTGATAATTCCCTGTATTCTTGTGACCTCAATGTTTGATTCAGGTGTATTATTGTGAGGAGAAATTAGATCCTAGTCACTTTCAGGTGGGGTATTGGGATTTTCGGTTTTGCGGTTTTGGCTATTTTTAAGATTGGCTTTTCGATCTTTGTGCCAGAAAACTTCGGTTTTTCCTATTTGGGTCCCGTTTCTCTGCGATCTGAGCAGCAATTATGCGTCTCCACTGATCTCGAATAGCCCCAAAAAGCTCTGTATGCTCCACTTGTCACCACTGCATCAGATCGATCAGGGATTTGATCACAAGGATGTTGAAATTTTTAAGACTGTTTTGCATGCGGTTTTCGGTTTTGATCCAATTTTTTTGCGGTAGTGTGGTTTTGGATGATTGCGGCTGCTAATAGACCCCGATGCCCCCCTTCCTCAGCGGTTTAACAGGTTTAAGGGTGTGCATGTCACCTTTAAAAATGCCTCCCAAATATTTTAATTACGACCACTGTCAATTTGTCTCTTAGTCTGATTAGCAAATCAAAAGGTCCGCTTCAGGTTTCATTTATTCTCCTCTTTCGAAAAAGCCAAAATAAAACTCAAAGGAAGCAAAAATAAAAACTTTCGAAGTTGTAGTTGACGCAAATAAAGCATTTTAGAGACTTCAGAGAAAAACAAGGTGTCAAGTGGAAAAAAAAGCACTTCCAAAACTGTTTTGTTTTGTTTTTCATTTCAAACTGTGGTAATGTGGTTTGTTTATGACACCAAATGCTTAGCTCTATTAATTATGAATGCAGACAAAACTTGGGATCTAATACTTTTATTTCAATTATTTTAATTTGAAAACAAATCTCCCTGAAAACGTACTCCACCTTTCACATTCTTGCCAGAAACAAACCTAAATAAAGCTACGAGGATTGCCAACTGTCCATATCATTTTATAATATAGCATCTTTCAGGCTCTAGCGCAGCTCCCCAAGTCCCAACCATTTTGGTCGCCATTGGGAGAGAACATTTGGTGACTGAAATTTCGACAAGTCGCCAATTGGCAACAAACAGGAGAACATGTTGAAAATTTGTCCAACGAAAAACAAAACGTAATCTTTCGATTTCTTTACGTTGATTCAAATCAGTCAAATGTAAACTTAGCAGCATCATAACGTTGAAACGGTTAGATTTAAGTCGTTAAAATTTTCCCAACAGTGGCGCGTTATCGCGAAAAAGAAAATCTTGAAGTTGCGAGGATACCGATCGAGGAATTTCCGATACAGTCCCTAAAAATTGTATAATAACATTAGCATAATAATAGCGATTGCCAAGTCACGCACACTATTTCCATCCTTTAGTCAACAAGTATGAAATTGGTTCAACCTCAGCGAGGAGACCGAAGAGGAAGTGTTGGTTTTTGAACGCTTCCAAGACAGTCAGTAGGTGTTTCGGAAAACTGTTTTCAGCCACCTTAAACTAAAAGAAAATTTAAGGAAAATGCTGTTTTTATTAAAAGAATTACTCGATGCGCGTTAATATTCCGATTTGTAAGACCGACGTGTATAGCGTTATTGTTAACTTCAATAAATGAGATCTACGATATTTTGGCTTGTGGGTGGTACACATTATTAGTGTTTAAATTCGCCTTTTTCGCAACTGCAGAAAAAAGGTTAAATCATTGTCCAGCGGATGAAAATTCTCGCGAAATTTAATTCCCTATAGAACATTCAAATAACAGAAAAAATGATCTGAAATGTGAAAAAAACAACATATACAAGATGTGTATCGGCAAATACATAAAAATTTTATTAACTGGTCTTACTGGTAATTCAGTTTATTTTGTACCTTCTGTTGCGAAGTGTTGTCTTTAATTTGCAAAGGTTTTCGCATATGGAGTAGAGATTCTCGCTATCATCTTCATCTGAATCGGCTAGATTGGTCAAACTCCTTCGAATATCATTCGTCCAGTCGTCAAAAGTTACGACATTTTGGAAATTAAAATGAATTTGAAACGCTTGAATCGCGAATTTTAATTCCCTTCTTTTGTATCTGCCGGCCTTGTTTTGAGATCGCAAAAATATAACCTCGCAAAATACCGTCTCACCAAAATCATAAAAGTTCTCGCTACATAAAGTACCACTGAGTAAGGTGGAAGAACGGATCTTCTCAGATAAGTTGCAGTTGTGATTGCCAAAAAGAAGCCTGAAATCCTGAGAAGGTTCAAAATCGGAGGGGTTTCAAGCCCGTGCCTTCCGAGACTATAACTGAGCTGCGTAGCCGCATGAAGGAAGAGGGAACGGCCAAATTTAAGTAGGTCCTCAGGTTAGATGGTCCGACGGTGCTCAACTAGTATCTAGCATCAATGTAAATCTCTAAAAAGCAGTACAATAGAGAACCTTTGACGCTGGAAATGATCCGTGGTTTCATTTTCATACGGGTATGTCTCCTATGTCTTCACTTTTGTATCACAGTTGGCAGTCGCACAAGTCAATCGAAAAAAACGATCTTGAAAACTGGTGAGAAAAATGAAAGTCGAACAACCAAGGCGTGTTTAGAGGCGCTCGTAATTAGTTAGAAAATTACTTTGGCTTAGGTAGAGGGGGAAGGTGAAGGAGATTGTGCAGCGACGAGTCACATCTCTTCTGGTTACACTACTAAGCGTGCAATTTGCCTTAGAAACCAAAAGCCTTTGCCATACTTGTGATTGTCATTTTAAAGCCTCTATCAAAATAATTTCTGATTAATGACACTTTTAGCACGTGTCCATTTCAGTTTCTGAAAGAAGTCTAAAAAATGCGTGCAGTAACAAAAACGGCGAAAATTCGTCAAAATCGCTCTGACGAATTTGACTACAATTCGTCAAAATCGCCAAATCCATGAACAACCACTCTGTTTGACAAAGTTTCGTCAAATCTGCCATTTCGGTCACCGCGTGCATTTCTGCACTTAAGTAGAGATATGTTGAGGGAGTTTACTCTCTCCGTTTCCCATATCAGCTTCCTGAGTAGTCGAGAAAAGATGGCAGGCGAAAACAAACCATTGGCTAGATGACAGCTGTAACTTTGCCAAGAATTAAAATTGTAGCTCTTACCATAGAGAGAAACTGTGAAATCTGTAGCAATGACTGACCGGAAGTCACCATACTTTCATTATTTCAACTTACGACATAATGCGATTTTCATCTGATTGAAAACAGTGAGAATACAAACGCTAACAATGGATAATCTCAAGGAATTACTTAAACCAAAAACGTTTAACACAGTTAGCCACGCTGTAGTTGTTATTTGGATCCTGATCGGTGTAATCTTCCTTGGCATTTTTGCAGACGCAGAAAACAGCGAATCCAGGTATGATTTCCGCTGTGGCGGGGCGAAGAGTGAAAACATCGACCTTGTCCGTGGAAGATGTTTCGAGTTATACGAGAAGCGGTATAACAAACACGATGTTCCTATCTATGCCTTCGTGATCATGAATTTCTTCCTCATCGGAACTGTCTGTGCTATTTACTCCCAAATAGCGAGCCTCACAATCAATCAACTGTCGCCAAGCGCTCGTAACGGTGATCTCGAGGGGCAGTTGGGCGACCAAGGAAACGCACTTTCTAGTAAAAAGCTGTTTATCGCTTACTGCTGTCAACTTTTCGCAAGGATTGTTTTAGGAGTTCTCTTCATGGTTCTACAAAAACAGTTTCTCTATCCTCTGGACTTCCCCCCAACTTCCCTTGTTATCTAACCTCTGGAGGGATTCAGCCAATGAATTTTACTGGCGTCTGGCACGATTGTCATAATCAACGAGCAACTAAGAAAAACTCCTGGATGCGCGCTGTTCTTGTCATTAATGGAATTTTTCTCTTTGGCATTCTGTTAGAAACCGCCTATATTTTGCTACGAGCCTGGAAAGAGGATAGTTTCATGAAAAATTCCAAGTTTCTAAAGGCTCACCTGAATCCCTTCCATGCTGACTCGCAAAATGCTACCACATCGACTGTGTTGAGACCTGAACCTCCGCAGCAAGAAGAAAGAACAGTGCAAGAAACGAACGTCCCACAAGAACTGCACCAGGAAGAGGAAAGTAAAGAACATGAAACGAACATCCCACATCTGCCAAGCAAGCCTCAACAACTCCAAAAACCACCGCTTCAGGAATTCATCGAGAATACAAAAGAAATTATTAAAGAGGAGACCAATCAAACTCCCCAACTCCGGTCGCCTTTTTCAAGTACTCCAGGCGAAGGACACCGAGTTAAACATTTGACTCTGGATCAGATTTACACAAAACTTGTCGTTGTTCCAGACATGGCTAATTATGACTTTACTGGAGACAGACTGGAGAAACTGGAAGTCTACACCAGATCTGGTGAGGAAAACACAACACCAAGAGGGCCGGAGGACATTCTTAACCACAAAAACAAAAACGTTTTGATCGTTGGTCGTCCCGGAATCGGTAAGACACTATGCTGTACCAAACTTCTCAGAGACTGGGCATTTAACAAAGTATTCCATAAATCACCTGATTCCAAAATCCATTTTGATGCTACTTTCTTCATCAAATTCAGAGCATTCAACGCGAAAGCCGACCTTAGCCTGAGGGAACTGCTCACATTGTCAGAACATTCCCCCTCAGATCACATGGATGATGAAGTCTGGAAATACGTCCTTGATAACCCCCAAAGAGTTCTCATTATTTTCGATGGAATCGATGAATTTAAACATAATTCAAAAATCGGCGACGAAAATTTCGAGCCTAAATTCAGAAACCGCGCAGACGAGAAGATGCCCCTATACGCCTTGTACGAGAAACTTGCGACTGGGAAACTTCTCAACGGAGCTGCCGTTTTAACAACCACAAGACCCACAGCTTTGCCATGCATCGAACGTGTTTCTTTCGACAAAATATTCGAGATCCTCGGCTTCTCGTCCGAACAAGTCAAAGAATACGTAACCAAATTCAGTGCTGAAGAAGACAAGGATGCGGGAGAGACAATATGGCGACACATCGGCGGCAACAGGAACATTCTCTCTCTATGCTACATTCCTGCGAATTGCTTCATCATTTGCTCAACTCTCTTTCAAATGGTGAAGTTCTATGGTTCCAAGAGTCTTAGCCTACCAACGAATCTAACAGTTATTTACAAGAAAGCGGTGAAAATTTTTTACTTCAGACACAACGAAGAATTCCGCGGCAAGAATTTCGATAGTAAATTCTTGGAATCAGACAAGTTACCCCCTGAAGTGGAAAAGAAATTCTCGAAACTTGAAAAAATGGCATTTCAAGGAATTAAAGAAGGAAGGCTGGTCTTTGAAGGACACGAAGTACGCGGAATGGAAGACAACGCTCTTTTTCACCGCTTACCCGACCGTCGGCCTGACACGTTTGAACGCGAGGAAAAATTCTGTTTCATTCATTTAACAATGCAAGAGTTTTTCGCTGCGAGGCACCTAGCAAACATGAATGAAACAGAACTGAGGAACTTTGTTTCTACGAACATCGCGGACGGCAAATGGCAGCTGGTTTTTCAGTTTCTAGCAGGACTAATGAACGAGAAAGAAAACCTACCGAGCGAAATCATCACAGACCTTCTTCCTGTGGAAACTGAAGAGAAAGAAAGCGTGTGGTTCAACGAAGAGTGGACAGAGGATATGGAGCCAAGGAAAGTAACTTGTTGGCCGACTGAAGACAAAAAACATTTAGCAGTGACATTATTTAAATGCATTAACGAAAGTGGTGCGATGGAGGAAATAGTTCAGAAAAAACTACAACAAATTAACTTTAATTTTGTAAATTTTAATTTTTGTCAACTCACACCTGTTGATTGTGCTTCAGTAGTTACTGTAATTAAGAATGTTCAACAAATTTCATATTTAGAATTGGCCGGCAATAACTTTGGTCCATTAGGTTGTTTTGAAATTTGTAAGTTGTTAAAATGTAGTAAATCTCAACTGAGCTGGTTAGACCTCATAGGAAATCAATTGACAGACGAAGGAGCAAAGTATTTAGCTGAAGCCATCAACAACAACAACTGTCAGCTACGCACGTTAAACCTCTACAGAAATAACATCTCAGACATTGGAGCACAGCACTTGGCTGAAGCCATCAACAACAACAACTGTCAGCTACGCACGTTAGAACTCTCAGCAAATAACATCTCAGACATTGGAGCACAGCACTTGGCTGAAGCCATCAACAACAACAACTGTCAGCTACGCACGTTAATCCTCACATACAATAACATCACAGAAGCAGGTAAACAACACGCAGAGAATTTACTTAGCAATAGTCAGTCTAACTGTCGCCTTTTTATCTAACACCGCCAATTCACAAATAATTGCTAAATGTGGAAAACAAGTTAAATAATCACTTACAATTCAATATGTGAGGTAACCAGCTCAGTGACAATTACAACACAACCACTTAAATCGTGAATGAACGAAAGAAAACAAAGTTTGTGAAGCGCTCAGAGCAGAGAGATTATTTGAACCGGATCGAAATGAAGAAAAATGAACCAATGAACATGTTTATTGAGAACAAAGGATGTCAAAGTGTCTTTTTTTGTAAACGAACCAATAACATTGAAGTTAAAATACAAAACTTACTGCATAGAAAACAAACAAACCTCGGACCTCTCAGGAAACTTTATCATTTTATGATTGGTCTATTTCGATCCTAAATTTACTGTATGCTTTTGTATGATTTAATCATTTATGTCTGTCACATGAAATAGTTTTCTGTTTAGTTTATCGAAGTTCTTTTAGAGATTATAGGCGGATCAGATGAGTAAATACGATACAGATCGCTTCCTAGGGTTGTTTTTTTTTTTGTTTGTTTTTCTTTTCGATCAAAGCGATCCGGTTCGAGTAGTTTCATACTGTCTGCTGATGAAATTGTAAACAAATTGTAAATAAGGAAACCCATTACTTTTCAAAGACAAAAGACTTTATTGTAGGTTAGTGGTGTGGGACATTTATTACGTTACACAATTTTTTTAAGGTGTATGCAGTAGCTTTAAATATTGGAGTGTTTTTGCACATATTTTTTGCCTGTTACTATTATCATGATAAAATGAAAAACTCTGAAAGTTGAGATTTCACTGACTAGTATTTGTAGATAAAAGCAGAACTCCTAAGTTTATCAGATGATTGTTGAATAAATCATGTAAGCAGATTTACTCTTTGTGTTGCTGTCAATTCAGCCCCTATGGTTAGACATATCAGACAGAGTAAAGAGCTTTACAATAAGTTTCGAAACAAAAAAATAATTGGACAAAGGAAGGCGATGAGGGTGGGGTGGGGGAAGGGGGGGTTGGTAAAGCCTTCTCAATATCACACGAAACTATAAATAATTTATCTGAGAAACATGATCAGCTAAAATAGAGGCTTTTTCCAGTAGTGCCTTCTCTTCAGCAGAGAGAGCACCCTTCTTTAAATCAACTATTGCCCTACCTTAGGTTGAAATACAAAACTATTCCAACCCTATTTTAAACCTAGACCAAAATTCCACACCCTGTCTTAAACCAGCAATAAAACATCTTTAAAAAATGAAATGAAAATAGCTTATTACCTCAACTAAATGCCCAACCAGATATTGAAAATTCTGGTCCAAATTTTCATCATACACAATCATGTTTAGTTTTTCATAATATGCATGTTTAGTTTGGAGAATTCGGTATTGGATCAACTAATAATCCCCTCCCCTAGCTGATATATTCTCGAATCCCATCACTTGTCTGCTTGATATTGTATTGATATTGTAAGGAGAAATTCTGTCTTGGTCACTCATGGGAGTGAAGGCTTAAAGGGTTAACACACAATGAAAAATTGCTTGACCCTATTTTTAATCAAGTTTCTTTCACAAGTTAACAAATATTCAATACCCTATTTACATGAACATGTGAATCTGTCAGCTACTGACAATTTTAATCTTTAGTATTCAAAACATTAATAACCATAATGCTTTCTGTTCTCTGAAGCTTATAACCCATTAACTTCCAAGGACTGATTGCTACTTCTCCCCTTCAGCTGCTATACATTTCATTGTAAATTAATTACAAGAATTTGAGGTTAGATCAAGATAAAAACTTGAAGGTATTCTCATTACCTTATGGATACAACAAGGAGAAGCTACATGTTAATCACTTCCAGGAAGTAAAGGGTTAAGATGTGCACATCTGCAATTATTGTTAGGAGTTCTGTGTCTCAATAGAAACAAATTGGGCTTTAACTTGGGGTAGAAGAGCACAGAACATGTCATCACAATGGAATGTGCTGTACATCAAATTCATCACCTTAGAGAAAAATGTGTAAAAATATGTGATATGTCAGTTAGCTTACTCACAAGCATATTAACTTGGTACATCTAGAAATATACAAATTAGTCTTTAACTTACATTTATCTCAGTAGTCTGGAAATGTGGAATTCTGGAAATATACCAATAATTCTTTAGCTTAGTTGGATGTATCTTAAGTTGGTAGTCTAGAAATGTGAAAATCTGAAAATAGTACAAGGATATGGTTTTAACTTTGGTTCTGAAAAAATTCAATTTTCTTTGTAGCCCACTGTCTTGCTTCCTCTACTTCATTCAGTAAAGAAAAATCCTTAATATCAAACACTTTTGTTTTGCCCAATTTCCCAACAGAATCATGGAAGAGAGAGACAAAAGTTCAAAAAGAGGGAGGGGGGAAAAATAGAGGACCAGGGGGGGAGGGGTATGGCAAAGGTTACAAGGTGACAATGAAAACAAAAATGTTGACCCTGGTAAAATGAAGATCAACTGAACCAATACAACTCAATAGAAAAGGGCTTAGAAATAACAATTAGCTCAGCATATATGGTTTGCCCTTTTTCTTGATATCACTTTATCTTGATATCACACACAATTCACAAGTTTTCTTTACCTCTTGTTTGAACCATGTCAACAGATATGATGCATGCATGTGTTTTACTAAGCCTGAACTGTAGCACTGAGTTTTAGGGGCTTGTTCCCCTGAAGAGTGATAAATACAGCAGATGCTCTGACTCGGACAGATCAGAATTTCCTGAAAATTCACATTTCCTGAAAAAGAGTAAAGATTAATTTTTTAATGATTTTTGAGTTATTAGCAAAAATATTAAATATATGACCCTATGTTGGCATATCAAATGGTATTTATCTTGGATGGGCACATTAGAGTATGTATCTTGCATAATCTGACTTCTGCATTAGGGTATGTATCTCACACTAATCAGATCACAGCAATGAGGTATGCTTGCACCAATCAAAGTGTCACAGTATTGTCACTCATGCCAATCACATCATAAAATTAGGGTACTGTCATATGTTGCAATGGAATCAAACTAACATTGATAAACACCAAGAATAGCATTAACAAAGAATTATGAGCTCATCTACCTAGTGTAATAGTTAATTTCTTCTAAGAACTTCATTGCTATGACCTGTAGGAGGTTAGAAAGGTGATCAGGGAATTTTTTTCTACCATTTAGAAGTTAAAACATGTTTTGTGTAACACTCCTTCACTTACAATGCACATGCCATTGGCTCAAGGCCTTTCATGAAATTATCACTAGAACTTTTGTTTTGGAAGGGCTTGTGTTTTGCTGACTGGGGTAAAAATTGTGCAAAACATTTGCATAAAGCAGATTTGATCAATAATCTAGTTTTTGCCTTTTGATTGCTCTTTTTGCAAAAGCTGAAAAAATCACAAAGTTATATTTACTTTCTGCGTCAACTGTGATATGGACTATCTGTTTTTTTTTTTGCTTTTAAAAGTTCTCCATGCTTCTGTTAGTCATCTTGTGTTTAAAAGGTATTTTCCTGATACAATTACATGTTAACTTGTTGCTATGAACTAGACTTTCTCAGATAATATGCCATTTTCCAGTAAACAACCTAAATTTTACAACATAATCCCACTCCACTGAAAAAATTTCACATGCAACTAAATGCTACTGTTAGTCAATTTACCATGCAGTTCTCATGTGCTAAGATATGATTTACCAATCAAATTCACTTTTAGCTGCCTAGGACTTCATCCCATCACATGTCAATTCCTTCTAGACAGCCTGCATCTTATCATGTATTCCACACAAATGGGGCAAAGTACAGATAGGCAATTACCAAATAAAGAGCCCATGTTGTTATGCTTTGAAATATGATACTTTTCTCGCCACTTTTCTGCACTAATGTTGTTCATTTTTGCTAACTTTGCTCTCCATTTAACAATATCTTCATCAGAATCTTTCATAGGTAAATACTCTTTTTCTTTTACAAAAATGCAAAAATCAGTTGCTTAGTTTCCCATTTTGACCCACCCATCAAAAAAAAAAAAATACTCTTGCATGCATAGCATGTCTATGTTTTAAGTATGCCCTTGTCAGTAACTAATATCAACAGTGAAAGAGTATTTTTGGACAAAAATAAGGGGTGTTTCAGCTCAGGGACAGTACTTGAAGTTTTACCAAGTGAATAATTTTGCCTTTCACTATCCCTACAATTTAATGGGAGGCCCGTCCGACAAATTAAGAATTAAAACACAACTATCATACCTCATGGCTAACAAAGATAAATGCTATAAAGTGGCAACTATGGTATTCTGTATTTCCTTTCTTCACATTTTCAATTTGTTTTTTTCTCATTCTTTATTCTTCTTTGGTATTTTTCTTTAAGGAAACAAAAAATCTTAAACCACTACCTATGGTTAAAATCAAGCAGTGGGTAAAATAGTATGCTAAATATTTAACTATCATAACAACACTCCTTAGTATGACACACTGTGCAGCAATTGGAATCATCATTTGCATGAATGTACTTCTGACACTATGGTAAGACTTAACTCTTAAAGATTCCCTGCCTTTCTGTAGACATACCACCAAGCATATCTATTTCCCAGAGAAAACTGGAAAACTGAAATACTCCTAAACTCCACCAACTTGGGGAGGAGGTTGGTTAGGAAGAGGAACAGGGGGCTGGTTTCACTTTGGTATTCACAGGTGACTCATAATTCTCAAAAACTGTCTCACAATGTCATTGGGAAATCATGAAAAGAATAATTTACAGGCCTGTTAACAGCTTCATCATCTGAAAAATTAGCCTAATGCTCTTTGAAACGTCTAAAGCTACTAACTACAGGGGAAGCAGAACTGGGAGCAGCAGAAGCTGAGGGAAACGTGGGGGGGGGGGGTGGGTCAACAACTACACATTCAAACAAAACTATCATACAAATGGAGTAAAATTATCACGTTCAACACGAACATACTGATCTACTGCGAAAAATAGAGTTAACTTTGATCATTCTTGTGGATATGCATTCAAAAATCAAGGTTGCTATGTTGAATTTGTACCAGATGAAAATATTTCACTCACTAAAAGCTGCAGACTCTTCCTCCGGCAGCTCCTCGTCGTCACCACCTTCTCCTTCCCTAAAATATCAACATGACGATGTTTGCGTTCCGCTTGTTCCTTGGAGTTTACTAATACAAAATAAAAGCCAGTCTATGACTTCACGTGCATCTGTTGTATAGTTAAGGGGAGTAAAACGTACAACTGTGAGAACGTTTGATGAGGCAGCTTTCACGTTCAAATCGATAACAATACAGAGGTGACACCCTGAAATACATGATTCCGAAGAGTGATGGCCAGTGTCAGGGCTGAACCAAGACGAGTCACAAGAGATATGATTTAACGAGTGTCCCACGATAATTCGCCATTTTGAAACCGTGAGGGGCTTTGGGACGAAAATAACCACCAGCTGCTGGTACACTTCATGATACATACACCACCTATTACAGAGACCCATCATTATGGCGGAAAGAATGCGTTTTAATTTTATCACATTTTGTAAAAAAGAGTAAGTATATTTCTCGGCGCTGACATTCATTCTTCCGTAGCTCTTTTCTTTTGTTACAACGAGCATATCAGACTTTCCCGGAGAATCGTGATCGTGTGGTATTTTTGTATTTAATTTTTTTAATTCACACCGATCTATTTTCGATATTCCTTATTTTTTTTAGGAAGCCCAAAGTCACGAGGAGGATCCCCCAGCTATTGCTGGTCGTGCAAGAAAAAGAGATTCATTTTTTTGTAAGTTTTATATTTCACGTGTGGGAGCATGATTTCATTGTTCAGGTTGCAAGCTGTTGTATATGAGATTTTCATTTTCTATTTTCTTGCAGGTGGCGTTTGAGACAGACTCAAAAAAGCGTAACCAGATGGATAGACGGTACATGAAGTCTATGCAAACAAAAGTATTTCAGTGTTTCCTTTTTTTTATTATATATATATATATATATATATATATATATATATATTTTATATTTATTTATTTGAATTTCCCAATGTAATTTTAAAAAGGCTTTAAATAGAAACTGTTTTTTAAGCTCATGATATCGGGGTTGAAATTGTTTGTATCTACATCCCTAGCAATGCAGTACTTCAGGATTTTTTTTATTCTAAACTAGCCCTACCTTCCTTCCTTCCTTCCTTCCTTCCTTTCTGTCTGTCTGCTTGGCTTTCTTCCTCTATTTTTTTACTTTATTTCTCTCTTTTTGCTTTATTTCTCTCATTTTGCTTTTAGATGCAAGAATGGTATGCTAGGACTAAGCTGTCAGCACTCTGCTTTGTATTTTGGAAAGGCCAGTTCTGGATTGCAACAGGTTTAATGCTCTGACAGTTTAAGGCACTGATTGATGTTATTTACAGCCCACAGTATATATAAGGTATGGAATATATGGAACATTTTTCTGATTTCTCATTCACTTCTCTATACAAGTAATACTTATTTTAACTAGTTTAATTCATTAAATTCTGAGTGGATTTTAACATCATTTTGTTTTGCATCTGTTATAAGTACCCACCTTTCTGCTTCCAGATTTTAATTTACAGTAGAGTACAGTTTGAATGTTTATTTCCTATAGTGCAACAAGTTCAAGCTCAAGAAATGGCAGCTGATGATAACGTACCACCAGAAGACCCTGTGCAATTTAGAGTGGTAGATCTGAGGAGAATGGTTGTTAGGGAAGTCAAAAAGGATAGTAAAGAAATTTAAGAAAGCAAACTGGATAAATGGTTCGTTTTTCACAAATGCAAACAGTTTTGGGGCTGATATACTTAAAAGGCTATAGAATTTGTCTATTCTAACCCACGATTTTGTTTCTTTAAAGTGCTAAATTGCATAGTAATGCAGTTGTTAACTGTAAAAATTTAAGCACCCACTGTCAATTTTCCTGTAGATTTGCAGAATTTATATCGTGTATTTTCATGTAGGGAGATCTAAGCCTGGATGGGGAAGGAAGCATGCAGACCAGTTTGGTGGCCTGAAGAAGTTGAGCTCACAAAGCAGCCAGCGACCACATCTGGACAACTTAATTTCAATAATGCATTTATACATAAATTGGAATCAACAACAGCACCCTCAAGAGGTTGACATCACAGTAGATGGTTCTGCTCACAGTCCTGTGATTCCCATTCCTGTATCATCAACACCAGCTTCTGCTTTTATTTCGGATCCTCCCTCATCTGCCCCTGAAGTTTTTGCAAGCCCCATTCGCCCTCCAGCTCCTTCATCAACACCTGCTGTCACCACTTCCATTTCTGATCCTCCCTTTGCAACTCCTGAAGGTCACATTCAACCTTCTCTTGTATTTGAGGACATTGTTGAGAGGAAATTTGGGAGTGAATCAGTTTACTGTGGTAATATGTGGTAATCTGTACTGCAAACCTGCAGTGAACTGAGTCAGATCCAAACATCAAAGATGCTGCGTATTCTAGGAAAACTGAATGAAGACGTAAGCAATGTATGGTCTCGCTCACTATAACCACATTGTTGATGCAGTAAGAACAATCAGTTATTTTTTGTTATGTTTGCTAAGCTTATTAGTGTACAATTTTAACATCCTTGTTTTATGTTTAAAGTGAACTTTAACAGAGATTTACCTCTGGATCTCCTTTTCAAAGCTGAGACTGAGGCATGATAAATCAATCTTAAATTAATCTTTAAAAATTAATTTATTAGTTCTTTCTTTAGGTGCTTGTTTATGTGGTTGCTTGTTATACAGAAATATTTTAATCCAGCTGTTAGAGAAATTTGCTACTTTGATATTCTCAGATTACTTAGCAAGCAATATATAAGGTTGTGGTTTTTTTCATTATCCTCTAAACACTAACTGCCATTCATGTCAATTCATTTCTTTTCATCAACTTCATTTGTTTCATTGACTTCTTGCAAAATCCAAAATCCTTTGATCACTTTTGATAATTACACAATGATTTTTTGTACACATGGTTTTCAATCATATTTGACAACTGTCCAATAAACTAATATTTGTAGTAGATGGATAGATAGCTTTATTAAAAATCCCATGGCAGCCTAATAAGGCTGAATTGCATGATTATTTACAATACCATACTGGCTAAAATTGTAGGAATAGTAGTCATCTCAGTGTCATGTTAACTGTTCCTGTAGTTACTTATAACCCTCTCTTTAAAAGCAACTAAACTGCATTTCGAAAAATTATACTCCATTCGCAATATAACTTTGAAAGGAGTTACTTTGTGCTTCTGTCATATTTCTTTTTACAGAATGCGTGGTATTTTACTGATAGAGGCAATGCTTTGCAGTGGGCAGCCAGTGTGAGCCTTTCACCAAACGAGTTTCAGGAAATTAAAGACAAGTCCATTTAGGAAATTGTCGCAAAAAGTGTCCAAAGCCAAGTCTTCAATGTCAATGCCTTACAGAATTTTACTGATATTGGTAACTAACTTGTGACTTGTTCGTTTTAAGGACTGGCTCACATTCTTTTGAGTCAATTCCACATCTTTATCATCTCATTACAACCAGTTATCAGCTCGTTTCTCCAGGCAAGTTGGCATTACAATACTGACATCCGCAGTTTTTTTTAAGAACTCTTGCAGGTAACCTTTGCTGCCGGCTTTTTGAAGAAACCAAGACAACAGCACTGCGAACTGTCTGGGGCTGTATTGTACAACACAAAACAAAGTCCTCCTTGTTGCTTCCAGCCAGACAGTGAAGAGGGGCCTTTTCACATCATCTGGCTGCCACTTACAGGACAAGGAAACACCTTCAATCATATATGCCCCCTTCTGCCGTGGAAGCGTGATGCATTAGATACTTTCTTGTGCGTGTTTTGGCAAGGATTTAACACCCAACATTCAAGTCGCCATGAGATGGTGCAGTGCCTTACCTGCTTTGAGTGCTACCACTGCGTTTGTTTGGGCATTTCTTTCGAAGAGGCCAAGGATTCCACCATAGTGGATTGTGGCTGGACGTTGCCCCACCCATATCGGAGTTACCACATGTGAGTGTACAGTGGAATCCCTACTGTTCGAACCTCCTGATAACTAGAACCCTTGAAATGCTGTTTCCCTTCCCTCAGTCAAACACTGTAACTTTACCCCGATTCCTAAAGCTACCTTATTATTTGAACAAAGTTTTGTTTATCTTAAAAGTTGGAAAAAATCTTGATTCCACTGTACTTTCTCTGCTGCTTTTTTGTTTTGGCTCGTTTATAATGTTTTTAAATGTAGCGTTCTGTTCATTTTATCTATTATATTTGTAGATCGGTGTACTCAAACCAAGGTAGCATTCTACGGTTTCTTGCGAAGGCATATTTGAAGGTTTGTACGTTAACGATACACTTATTATAAAGATTTTATCAAATCTAAATTACGGGTTAAAGTTTGTATTGCTTTCTTTCATTTTCAGACATTAACAACAGAACTCCTAATTAACAAAAGTATACATTAAGGTTGGCACTGAACACCAAACATCGTCTTTTGTCGCACCGAGACTTGATGAGGTTGGTAGCAACTGGACCCCTCGGAGGACACGCGGTAATTCCATCTGAAGATTTAAAAATGTCTGAACAAAAAGAATTGCCATACTTAGAATCGCTTGTAGGACATCGACAATTACTGATTGTGTACAGGGACAAGTTGCTTTGCGACGTAATTTCGTTTTTTCAGTGTTCTTTAAAATATGATTGTTTAAATGCCATTATTCCGCATAACGCAAAAATAATATGCTCGCACGGCCTTAGTTTAGTTTAGTTTCGCGATTTTCGGCTATCATGGTACACAACATGCAGGCTGTTTAAAACTAACAAAAAAGTAAAGGGCCTTTAGTCATCACTTTAGTCATAAAGTTTCTTAAGTTTACAAAAGGTTGGTGGGTATGAAATGAGTGAATACCCAACAGATAGTGCAATGCTTTTAGAGTCATTATTCAAATATATTTCAATTCTGACCATGTGATCGATTTTTGTGTACAAATCAGTCTTCATGGCGTTGTTAGAAACTAACACCGCTTGAGTGGTAAAGTTTCTCAAGTTTATGAAGCGTCTGTGAGTACGAAATGAGTACACAACAAACAAACAACTGATCATTTTGTTTTTAGAAACGAATAACGCTTCTAAAGTTGTCTCTTAAACATATCCCTATTCTGATCATCATCTTTACGATGTTCTCGCAAACAAACAGCACTTTAGTGCATGATAAAGATTTCTCACCTATATAGCCTATTTACACTGTGTAAGTCTGATCTTTTAAGTATTTGTTTCTTTAGACGACTTGTCTTTTTATTTAGGGCGACATGAATAAAATTTTGGGCGACACAACTCAGGTTCCAGGCTACAGACTTTAGGAGAGATGACTTTCGAGCGACTTGACCGGTTACTACTAGAAGCTGCAGACTTTTCCATCTTCAACATCTTCTCCTTCGTTAAAAATATAAAAACGACAATTTTTTCGTTCCGTTTGTTAATTGAAGTTAACAAAGACAAAAAGCATACTCAAAATCGCCGTTGCATCGCACATAATCAAAAAATACACTCCTCTATGACAACTAATCAGCTGATCGGATTACGCGTCACGTTCGCTTTTGCATCAAATTCATCGTTTAAAGGGTGCCCTTAGCGAAAATTATGGAATATTCTGGTCTCAGATACGAGTTTTTGAATACAACTTAAATAATACACGCGATGTCAAACGCAAAAAAGGCTACTGGAGGTAAATAACTTTGCTTTTCAAAACCACGTGTTCGCTGTCGGTCGTTTGCGAGGGCTTTAGCTAAGTTCTCACCTCGATTTCTTGCCGCCGATCTCGACTGTTTCCTTCACCACTGTCTATTCCTTCGACAGAGTATTTGGTAATAAATATAACCACTAGAACATCCTTAGCGGGAACAAGATGGACCCTAAATATCCCCAACGCCGATGTAATCAATCACAGCAGAGGCCTCCCAAGCTTATGTCTCGAGAAAAAAAGCGAATGATTTTAAACTTCATGAAAGCGTCACGCTTTCCCCAAGTTTTTCACTGGAAGTCAACAATATTATCCCATGTACAAATATCGCATTTATTTTGATCAATTTCATTCTTTTTATTTTTTACGAGACAATTTTAAAGGTCACCCAAAACTGCTCAATTTGTCTTCTGTGGCCCCTATAATTAAGCTATAAATATCGAGCGCTTCCAAATCCTTATTTCCCAATCTAGAAAGCTGATTATTTTACATATTTAAGAATGACTTTATTTCAATACTTCAAAGGTGAAACGATTGCATTCTGTAAAATTTTGACCGAGTTATGAAACTTTAAACTAAAAGGCTCAAAGGTGCAGGAACAATTATGTGAAGGAGTATCAAGATCGATGTTAATCATCATTTTGGCCTTTTTTTAACGAAATGAAAATACTTTTTAATTCCTATATTCAAATTAACTGCAGCCGATCGTGTTTTTACGATACACGTCACAAACAGTTTCCGTAACAACATTTAGCCATTCAAAGAAGTGTTTTTAAGAATGTGGAAACTCAATTGTTGTATCCTTTCTTGAATACATTACGTAAAATTTCAAGAGCCATTTTCTTTGAACACAATGCGCTAACGGAATCCAGTTTGTTTTGATAAATAAAGTTGTTTATTTCGCTCAAGTGTTTTAATCTCGATAAAACACGGTCCGACAGTTTATTAATATCGGGGCTGAGAACCACCTTAAAATCAAATAATAAATGATGAGAGGTTGGTTTGTACATCAGAAATAAGTATTATATCACGTTTACGCCGTTGTATTTGAGATATAGGTGTGCTGAAGAACAGACAAGGATGGAGAGCTTTCTTGCGGTTAATAAATTATGCAAATTAGCTACAGAAAGTTAGTTTAGGACACATTTTTTTTTGGCGTTTTCTTGATGACCAAGAGTTCTGTGTGTGTGTGTGTTTTTTTTTTTTTTTTTTTTTAGGAATTTTTTCCGCATTTTCAAGACAAAAATTTTGTATTATATTTTTATGACCATTTTCATTTTCTATGAGGCGCTAAAAAAGAGCCATGTGTTTCTGATTTTGATAGAGAAATTCGACGGTAGTTACATTTCCTTTTAATACAGGTACATCTCTTCAAAAACACACGAAATGTTTTTTGCTTAAAGCTTATTAAAGTGAAGACTTTTTAACTTTTCTGTGTGGCATTTCTATTTTTTGCGAAAGAATATTTTGCAAACTTGTTTATTTCTTCCTAGTTCAATTAAAATCTGTCGGAAACAAAACGATCTGTCGGCAACATTTTCAGACAAATCCGAGACAGTGTTTCTTGGGACGTTTACTTTGTTAACACTAAAAATGCCTGCTGTCCCCCCAAATTGTTCTCTTTACGAAATACTGCAAAGTCGGTTCTAGTGGGGAGGAAGTAGAGCATGCTTTGTTCTCCGAGTGTAACGCAGATATATCCGCCCATTTGGCGAACCGCTACTTGTCAAAATACAGCGAAGTTACAGAAGCCAAGTTAATCATAGCGAGAGCGGGAATTCAGCATTTGCCGAGAAGTGAGCTCGAGGGAATGACCATCTGCCCGAGGCACAGACACTTGCTAGGAAGATTCTAACGAATGCCTAAAGAAATCTTGCGCTTTTTTGGAATACCATTTAAATCAAGAGACAGGAAAAAAGACCTGATTGAGCAACTGATGTCCTTTATACAAGAATGTCAGTGCTTTAATGAAGTGTGACACACGGGCCGCGGTTGGGATGACTGTCAGCATGGAGCCCTGGCAAACCAGTGATAGGGCATTTAGAGTGAATTTGTTGAAGAGCAATGTGCACCACCTCTAAGTACCCTGATGTACAGTTCTATATCGATGAATGAAAGTGCTTAAAGCATTAACATGTAATTAAACCCGTGAAAATTATTTTTAAATTGGCGCCTGTTATTTTGTAGTCATGCCTTTAATGTCAAAACAAAAAATCATAAGTCTACCGTGACCGTGAATCATGTTGACCCTCACTCTATAGCATGTACGAGCATTTACAAAAGAGATTTTCTCTATTGGCTCCTCTAAATTTTCTCAATGATTTATGCCTTTAACTTAAATTACTAAATTCGCTCACCTACTTTTGGAAACGTTTATTAAATTAAATATACCAATTTCTATCGGTTACATAATTTCTCAATTTCTTCTGGGAGATTTTCATACTCTCGATGAAACATCATCATATCATGATTTAAATGCCGAACTAAATGTTTCTTTAATTTGAGTTCACCAGCCGTGAGACAATCTTTTAATGCTGGTATTGCGTGACTAGGCTAATTCACGGCAGTCCACAGTCACGCTTGAAAATCTCTCTACGGCGTTAATCATGAGAACCAACTAGCTCACAATCTAAAAAACTTTCACAAATAGTAAGACGAAATTTTCCCCAAGTACGGGTGAGTTATTTTCCCAAAGAAAAACGGCAAAAGAGGTCTGAAAAGATTATGCACAAGATAAAAACACTTGCGCGAAATGAACAACTTGGTTGTCAAAAAAAACTGGATTCCCCTAGCGCATTGTGTTCAAAGGAAATGGCTCTTGAAATTTTACGTAAAGCTGTCAAGAAAGGATACAACAGATGAGTTTCACATTTATAGGAACACTTCTTTGAACGGCTAAATGTTGTTACGGAAACTATTTTTGACACGTATTATAACACGAACGCATGAAGCTAATTTGCATGTGAAAAAATGGCCGAAACGATGAATTATATCGATCTTGATACTCCATCAGATAATCTTTGCGGCACCTTCAAGTACTTTAGGGCTGTTGCGCTTTAGAAACCTGTCTGCAGGTCGGATCACCTTATCGTTGGTTTCAATCAAGATGGCGAATATTTATAAAATTCGCCAAGCTCTCTACGGTGCAGGATGAGGAGTGCCCAAAAGTTTTATTCTATGTTTAACTTTCTGTTTCTAAGTAATTTTGAGCTGCAATAGACTTGACTCTAGATCAGGTCCCACGTAAGAGAAAATAGCTTTCAACCGCATGTACCTCACTCCTCACAAATTTCAATGCTCACGATAAGGTATTTTGAAAGTTTCATAACTCGGTAAAAATTCTATAGAACGCAATCATTTTACCTTTAAAGTAATGAAATGAAGTCATTCTTAAATATGTAAAATAATCAGCTTTCTAGATTGGGAAATAAGGATTTGGTAGCGCTCGATATTTATAGCTTAGTAATAGGGGTCACAGAAGGCAAATTGGGCAGTTTTGGGGTGACCTTTAAAATTGTCTCATAAAAATAAAAATAATGAAAATGATCAAAATAAATGTGATATTTGTACATGGGATAGAATTTTCGACTTTCACTGAAAAACTTAGGGAAATCGGCGGTCGGCCGAAATTTGCCTTATCCGTTCTTACGCGGACAGCCTCTTAAGTTGCGGGAGGAACCGTCGAACACGTTGTCAGGAATAGTGTGGGGGTGGAATATGGTCGATTTACAACTTGAGATATTTTGGAATATGAACTTTTTACACGTAAAATTAATAAAACTTACTCCCATCTTGTCTTTTCGCGGTTATTTTAGGCGATTTTTGCCATTTTAAGGTTGATTTGCTGTAACAAGAATATCTTACTCAGCAAATAATATTGAGATAACAGGTGTGAATTTAGAGCGTCGGTAACAGAATGGCTACGAACTCAGTCAAACTCACAACGTGGCTCCTGCAATTGTTACAACTCACGCTTCTTTTCATTGACTCCTCTAAAGACAAACTACCTAGAGAAAAAGTTTGTTATCTGAGCGGAGAAAACCGCTTCACCTGCAGAGGTGGGACGAGGAAATTTTGTGTGAATTTCACTGTAACGTCACTTACGAAAAAGGAACAAGATCTGCTCGTGTCCGCTACCTTGGGCAATTGTTAGATCAATTGGGTAGTTTAAGAAGGAAATCAACCGCGCACTTGAAACATTCGATTCCCACTCGGCAATCTTGTAAATCAGTTTTTATAGTTATTTTAATTTTTTACAAATGATTGTAATTAAAATACTATTGGTATAACTGAAGATTCTTAACCGAGTTTAAATAAAGATCTACTACTACTACTACTTCTACCTTCACATTCTTCCACTCCTCTGAGTAATACACCTATTCCCACGTGACTGTACGAACTATTTGATGAGGCTGGTTAAAGCATTTGCTCTGACGAAGGGCCAACCCTCAAAACGTCAGCTTTGAAACTCTTTACGGTGGCAAATTTACGTTATCAACTCAGTTGATAATACCAAATTACCTTGTAATTCTATCCCACCGACGTGGCGACACAGTTTCTTTAGAAACCTACCCCTTTGTTTGACTGGTAAAAGTATGGTATGTTACCGTCGGAGAAACGCCTGCCTCAGGCCCCTTTCTGTACTACTGCCGTTTCGTTTGAAAACGCATACTTCTTGATGCGTTTTTGCCGGTTATCCACACTAAACTACTCGGATCGTGTAGCGCTGGGAGAACCATATGTGATTTTAGTGCGCCTTTCGATTGAGTTGAAAAATTAAAATCCAAATAATTCCCGCGACCAATGAAAACAAAGTCTAACTCTATCATTTACCAAGAGAATTAAAATTAATCAAATTAAGCGAAAACAGGTGAAGGGCGGGAAAACGCGAGTGATCAGGTCGAGATTGGTTTTAGTTTTATATCTGGTTGGTTGGGAGGATTGCACGAGTTTTCTGGACCAATCACAGAGCAGAGTTGAATAAAATTACCGGATTTTTTGTAAAAACTGAAACTGTCCTAGTCATTTTGATTGATAGGTTCTCCCCGGTTTTCACCTTAGAGCTTCGTTTTACATATGAACACCTTAAACAGGTTACTTTGATGACAGTCCAACTTACCAATTATTTCCCTAATTAAAAAAGGTCTGGTTCCCACAACACAGACTGACAACAATTGAAAACGATCATGTTTATTTTTGCACAAGGCCAGAAAAATAAATTAAATACCCCGTTATTTGGACTTCTATCTTAATTGAACGCTGGGAAATCTTCAAGGTGACATATTCAGTGGTTAAAATTAGATAATTGATTTATTTATTCGTTTTCCTCAAGACATTTGTTCTTGATAAGAAACCATGCACATTTTCACTACGTATGGCTTGATATCAATGCATCTTCTGTACAAAATTTTCCCAAAATTATTCGAATTAAATTTCAAGTAAATAGAGCAATCTCATTCCCAACGTTTTTGAAACGCTTGTTAAAAAATCGTTCATTTAAAACTGCAAATCATTTGCGATGATTTCTGGACAGTTTCCGATTTCTTCCTTACTTCCTCTACTGCATTCACTCCCGCCCTTAGCGAGTGCAGAAATTTGCTTTGAAACCATCGAATACATTCTGTTCTTCTCAGAAAATTACAACACCGACTGAAGTAATTCATGATTGATGCGGATATTTGTAGTCATCGATTGGTACCACGGTTTCTTTAACACTTTGTGGTGAGACCCATCTCAAGATGTAATGAGAGCTGCCTGCCTTGTCATTTGTTCCTGGAATAAAGCCACTGGTTACCATGGGGACAAATCAAACACTTTACTACTATGAATAAAGGGGTAAGTTTCTAAAGAAACTGTGGTGCTGCCTCGGTGGGAGAGTATAGCAGGTAATTTAGTGTTAACAACTGAGTTGAAAACGTAAATTCGCCACCGTAAAGGGTAAAAAAGCTGACGAAGGGCTAACGCTCGAAACGTCAGCTTTTTTACCCTTTACGGTAGCGAATTTACGTTTTCAACTCAGTTGTTAACACTAAATTACCTACTTTACTACTATGAACGGCAAGCCACAAAGTGACCGCAGCGGTCAATAGTCTACGCATGTGCAAACGTTAAAGCGACTACGAGGCGGCCCAAAATCTAGCTGTCAGGCAATCTCGAGCCCAGGATCATTTTAGCTCCTTGTCACCGATATGGTAGCCAGAAAGCATGCTGTCTCGCAGGAATATTAATCAAAACTATAAACAACCACACGAGCCAAGGAGTTATATTGTTTTAAAAGTGTATAGGAATATGGAAAGGGATGAGATAGTGGCGTGGAAAACTAACCTGAAAGACGCGCGCCTCCAAAAGGTTGCTGACCCACAACAGATCCAGTTGATTTGTCGTTGATATAAAAGTTACCAGCTGCATCTTTCAGAATATCAGCTGCTTCTTGGATAAAATATCTGCAAGGTTTTTCATCCCAAAATACAAGAGTAAACGCACTTTCGGTTCACTAACATATCTAATTTCGACTCAAAGCAGATAAATACTAACCTGTCTTTTGCAAAAATGGACCCGGTCAGAGCAAATGGAGAAGTCTTGTCTACCTACGAGGCAGCAATAGTGAAATATCAAATCTAAAGCACAGGAAAACTTCTGTAAGTATTTCCTCCACAAGATGGTCACAGATTCAGACTCATTCAAGATGGTCGCAGATTCAGCGCATTTCGTTTGCGCGTCGTAAACCAAAACCAAATTTAAAAAAACAGCGCCCATCAAAACAAACGAAAATTAAGCGATTTTCATTTGAGTGTCAAAAGTAATCGAAAATTTTCAATGACGTTGCTTTACTTCGCATTGTGATTGGTCCAGAAAACTCGCGCCACTCTCAACCAATCAGATACAAAACTAAAACCAATCACGACTTGGTCGCCCGTGTTTTTCCCGCCCTTTAGACTATATGGTTGTTTTCACTTGTAGTCCTCATGAGCTCATAGGTCGTAGGTCGTTGTTTTGAGTTAACGAAACTCAATCGAAAACTGCTCCATCAGAACCCAGAGTATAAAAAAGTAAAACTGACAAAGGTGCCGGAAAACAATTAACCGGGTTTGAAATCGGTTTTAAATTTATCAGCTGATTGGTTGAGAGTCTGCCAAGCACAAAGTGAAGTAAATTAAAAAAACCAATACAATGCTAAATAATTTTCAACAAACCGTTGACAACTACACTCCTATATTAGCTAACAGTGCTCTTACTAATTGAAGCGTCTCCTTGCATTTTTGGTCTGGGTATACGTATACGGTAAGAACAGGGCCGAAAATTTCCTGAAGAAGAAATTAGACAGAATCAAACAAAATTAAAAGAAATGAATGAGGCAGTAATCAGAACAGTACAATTTATAAATCGTAAAGAAGAAAACTTTTGACAGAAATGCGTTTACCTCGTTCATGAGTTTGTCATCGGGTTTCTTAGTCTCGATGATAGTTGGTTCAACAAAATAACCCACACTAAGGAAGAAGAAGAGAAGGATTTCAAATTACTTAAGAACACAGTTTTCTAAAGGTATACGAAGTACAAGTTATACCTCGCAAATTTCATTATTGTTATTTCCACTTTTGTCGTGTATCGACTTCTAGAAGTGTCTGAAATTAGCGGATATCGTTACGAAAACGGACCCAGTTTTTGAAATTGGACCAAAACGTCTGAAAACCGATGTCCGAAACCAGTCAATACCGTCCAAGAACGGACGCAAGTGTCCGAAAGCGGACGAAAGTCTGCTATCTTTTTTGGCTGAAGTGTCCGAAGCCGAACGGTACTGTTCAAGAACAGACGCGATCTTCTGCAAACGGAAGCAAGTGTCCGAAACCAGATGGTATCGTCCAAAAACATACAATTTTCCGAAACCAGAAGCACAAAAAGTCTACTTCAGGAAGATATCGTCAGTTTGCGTTTACTTGCGTCAGTTTCCGCATGTTTCCATGTGATCTGGGACTCCTGCGCCCTTTTTTCTAGCCCGCAGAACAAGCGTAATTTTGTGTGGCAGGCGGAGGCAAGTGCGTGGCGAGCGCGAAGTGCGAGTCGCGCGAGGGAAGAGCAATTCGCGCTCACCTCGCGCATGCCTCCGTTCGCCTACAAAACGGATGAAAATAAGCCCGTTCTGCAGGCTATAAAACGGGCGCAAGTGTCCGAAATCAGATGGAAACGGACGCAAGTTTGCGGAAACGGACGATGTCGTCCTGAAGTAGAACGGTACCCTCCGAAAATCAAATTGTAAATAATCGGTGTCATGCAGAGGAGGGTATGAACAAGAAATCACTGAGCAACTTAACATTTACTTAATTATCATAATGTACTATTATCCTAATAATAACACTATGAGCAGCGCACAGGAAACATCCTTCTGGTAAACTCAAGTCAATCTCACCTGTCATCGCACTTTCCTCCGGCAATAATACTGAGATCTGGGCTTTCTTTGGCATAATCGATGTACTCTTTTATTTTCTTGTACGACTGAAAAAAAAAAAGACAAAAATCACTGGAATGTTTATCACAAACCTAGCTATGTACTTCCTCAGGATCACAAATTAGGTAAAAGGGTTTTACCTTGCCATCAATAACCGCTGATACAAAGGTATCATAATCCTCTGGCTGCAATGAGAGATAACATTTTAACAACTGGTTACAGCGCTTTTCGTTCAAGTGTCGTTAAAGCAAAACCAAAGTCATCACAACAATCAATTAGAACTAGGAAAAATAACACAAGAAGTCAATGAAAAGGCAAAGTAAATACGAGTAAATCGCTTATCAAAAGCGCAGACAAACGAGGGCAAAAAAGACGAGATCGGTGTTAGTTTCGAATCTGATCGTTTGAGAGAGTGGCACGAATTATCTGGACCACTCACAAAGCAAATTGAAGCAAAACCAATGCAATCCCAGATTACTTTCGACAAACATTTGAAAATTACTGTATGAAGCGTGACAATCAAGGCTTGTTAAAATTAAAGATTGTATCAGTGTACCCTAGATAAGATGTCGAGAAAACCTGTTATGTAGCAAGCTTACTTACCGAACCCATTTTCAGTTCTTTGTGTTTTTGAATAAGAAGTTCCTTAACCTAAAGTATGAAGAAAAAGGACTACTAGTAAAAACCAAAAAATCACAGGTATATTAATTGTATTAGTAATTAAGTAAAGACTTTATTTATAGGGCCGGTGCTTAACTCCGGTTTTCTTAGCATGAAGCGGCTAGCTACTCCCCCCTGGGTGGGATGCTAGTCCATCGCAGGGTTACCCCCAGCATATTTGCTGGTACCCATTTGTATACCTGGGTGAAGAGAAGCACTGTGAAAGTTTCTTGCCTAAGAACACAACACAATGACCCCGGCCAGGGCTCGAACCCTCACCACCCGATCCATAAGCCACCGCGCCTCCACACTATTAATTGCATTAATTGAAGTTAATTATTTAATCAAACTCATTTTCTAGGTCTGTACAGTAACCTACGGAGCCTCCTTTTTCCTCTCTAATCATAAATTGGGATGCAAAATAATCGGGGCCTTAATTTACAGTATGCGCGTTAACCTCAAGCTTGGGAGCATGAGGTATGTACCATTTGATGGAAATTTCTAACTAGGAATTCCATTCATATGGCTAGCGCCCCATTATTTGAAAATCCTTCCTTCGCCTTATACAGACAGCACCTTATTACATAAACTTTTCAAACAATTTTATTTAGCGATTACAACATTCGTGGCGTTTATTGTTCAAGTTACCTTATTATGGCATTTTTTCAAAATAATGAGATTTGCGAGTTTATCCTGCCATGCAAATTTCAAACAATGAGGTAAATGGAAAGCTTACCTCTGCCCACTTGGATTCTGGAACATAAATTCTTGAACACGCGGAACATTTCTGACCACTATACCCATAAGATGCTCTAATGGTACAGTTAACCACCGTGTCTGAAATATTCAACGAGTTGAAAATTGAATTAGTATTTTTAAAAAACTTTTTCAGAGTATAGAGTTGATCATTTAAAAGTTCCACGTACAATGTTCTCCTTGATTTAACGAAAGGAAAACGGGTGTGCGCGAGGCTTGCATGAATAAGGAGGATTTACCCTCCTAATGGTATTCTGAAGACTTTCAGAAAACTATTAATATCTTTAAGGAGTTAAACTCTTCGATAGAACATACTCAAGACTGTAAGG
The DNA here is from genome assembly GCF_036669915.1 of Pocillopora verrucosa. NCBI lineage: Eukaryota > Metazoa > Cnidaria > Anthozoa > Scleractinia > Pocilloporidae > Pocillopora > Pocillopora verrucosa. Next base: position 4,015,931 of record NC_089320.1, on the reverse strand, counting down.
CTGATTTATACTGACGCCGCTGTGGTTATGCCGCTTGTTCGACGTCTGTGCGGCAAGTTACGAACTGAGTTTCCTCTTTTCGGATTTATGGCCCCTAGGCGAAGCCCTCGAGCCATACGGAGTGCTGCTATTTCATTAGTTAGTTACTATTAGCAATTATGAAACTCAAACTCAAACAAACTTTACCTATGTCAGCAGACTCGTGTAAAAAGTGGAAATTCTTTCCTCCACATTCTGCAACCACATACACAAGATAAAAAAAAAGGTTAAAGAGTTTTAATCTTCATATTAAGAACCTTTTCAAAAACACCTTGCTTCAAAACTGAGATTTCACAAACCTCCAATTAATCTTGGGAAGGTTCTGCAAACAAAATAACAAGTAAATCAACAGTTTTTAGTAACTTCCAAGGCTGGGTTCTAGATCTAATTATATATGCCTACCAACCTCACTGGTTGGTAGGCAAAATGGTTCCTCCAAAATCATGGCTTTCCCAAACTTTTTATACAATCTTGAATTCTCAAGATACTGTATGTGATCAATGCTGTTTGAAAATAGCAGGATGATTGTACCTCAGAAAATCACTAAAAAGCAAACACCTTTTTGATTTTTCCTTTATTATCTGAACAAGATTAAGGCTGGTGGTTTTCAACCTGCTTGAAACAATGTTTCCAAGATTTCTGAGCCATTTAACACTCTCTCTCAAACAGTGCCAAAACATTTTCAACCAAAAGGGAGAAGTTATGTAAAGAAAGGAAACTATCAATACTAAAGGGACATAGTTCCATTTAACCCTTTAACCTCTATGAGTGACCAGCATCTAATTTCTCCTTAAAACATCACCCCTGAATCAAATGTAACGGTGACAAGAATAAAGAAAATGATCAACAACTGAAGAAGCTCATGATTGTTAAACAAATTCTCCTTGTCAGCTCCTTAGGAAATGTACAGTGAACAGTATGGAGAATATGTACACTGATGCGACAGTGTAAAGAGTTAAAACATCAAATTTTTTAGTCAAAATTGCACAAAAAGAATGGCAGACTGAGTGGAGCATTGACTGAGTGTGGATAAAGTATTTTTAGACCTTAGAACTGAAATGGTTAACAATAATGTATGAGCTGGCATGGTTGGTTTACCTGTATATATCAATGTTCTCTGCAACGTTTTTCCAAATGTGTCTAAATGTTCTAAAGAAATAAACCAAAGTGATCACAATAGTTTACACAGTGAAGAGATGGAAAATTAGCCTGCAGTGCAGGTGTCTTATTAGGGTGAATTAACGTTAAGAAGCATGCAGTCATTTGTTCAACTGGCCATGTCTGATTTGGATTTAGAGTCAACCATGGGGAGAGGGGATGAGGAGAGGCAAAAATATTCACTCCCCCATCCCACCCCTCTCCTCATTTTTACTGCTGCTCACCCCCAAGGTACAAATTTCTTTCTCTCCCCAGCCTTCTGTTGCCATTAAAATTAAAGATGACAGTCATAATTTTGCTAAGAAAATTCTGAGCACTTGCTTCCCAAAATTACACCTGCCCTGCAGGCTGATGGAAAATTAGCAGCATTTCTTTATGCATACATTTTAAAATCAATTGTAAATAGACTATGTATAATTTACTTGAGGAAAAGTTGAAAAATTATTCAATCAATATAAAAATTGCTCATACTTGGTACCCAACTGCTGATTGCAAGGTGAGCCCACAATTCTCTTTTTCTCAGAGAGGAAAAAGGGGGGCAAATGACACAGGAAGGAGATATGGTTCTGTGACTTACTCAACGCTGCCAGTAAAGTTAATTCCTGCTAAATGAGGTGATGCTGTTATCACATCTCCAAATGTCTTGCCAGATGATGGAATAAAGTTCACAACACCTGCCAAGAAAATAATAAATAAATCATTGATAGATCACACCAACAGCTCTGAGGATTTATGTTCATTTATTACTAATCAACTGAGAAAACCCTAGATCATTTCCAGCAACAACAGCACAGGAAACAAAATGTATGCCCTGTATTTATAGTAGGATGGTCTCTGTACAGTCTCCTCAGAGGATCATAGAATTTGATTTTCTGAGAGAGAATGGTTATGAAAAGATAGGGTGTTGTTTTGATTTACAAAACCTGAGTGGAAGTCATTGTCTGAGTCAAGCTCCTTATTGATGTCACATAATGACTGCAGAGCTGTCATAAAAAAGTTTTAATGTTTTTTGCACCTCAGCAAGTTACCAACCTCTCAAAAACTCAACCCTGACAATTGTGTAAACGTACATTTTATTCCTTGGATTTGTATTTACAAGTCTTCATGTGCCCACAATTAGCTTGAGTGCTATTATAAGTGGGTTGCGTGGTTGACCTAAAACTATTATATAAGCATTCACAAATTACTTATAACCTTATAGGATTGTGAATAGGACAAATTTACTGTTACAGAATAAATAAATTTACAATTCATATAGGGATTTTGAGGTACAAATTTAACAATTGACAAAGGATATAACATGTCGTGCCAAGGGTTATAGTGGGTCACAGTCTTTATCCCTTCTGAGTGATAACTAAATTGTCTTGCAAAATAAAACTTCTTTGTCTAGCAGGCAGGTAAGGATGATTATGGAGTTTATCAACTCAATAATCAAAGCAATATTTTATTTTGTTCCGCAACAAAATTCTCACAACTAGCCAACAAAGAAATGTATGGCAATGAATGGGGAGGATTTCTAGCTTAGTACATTTCTCAAGAGTGAAGAGGTTAATGACAGCCTTGGTCTCTAACCACTATTTGATTCTAGACTAGCATTATTTTCAACCGCATATAAATAAACAATAAAAAAAAAGATTCATTACCATTAGGAACACCAGCCTCTTGGAAGATTTTGTACACCAGGTAACTGGCCAACATTGTTGTTAAGGCAGGTTTCCAGAGAACAACATTGCCCACAATTGCTGGGGTACCAGCCAAGTTTCCACCAATAGCAGTGAAGTTAAAAGGTGAAATAGCAGCAACAAAACCCTGGGGGTAGCAGGGGGGAGAGAGAATATATACATGTTAATTGATGGTTTAACAAATAACAAAGGCAGATAACTCAAAGTACCATTCAATACAGTCATTTTGTTACCCTACTTTCCACCAGTACTTTGGCCCTGTTTTTCAGTGTATTAATGTACATAAAAAAATTATGCACGTCTGACTAGCTGAAAACAAGTGCATTCTCAAATAGTGTGCGCGCTGCCGAAATTTACATTATTTTGTCTTGACTCTCTGTGATGTTTCTTCATGTATATTATTAACAAGTAAAAATATGATTTCTCGTGCAATTTAGCATTGTAAGCACTTTTTCAATGCTTCAAAGATTGCAACTTGCACTTGCCCTAAGGGCTCATGCAATTTTGTTGTCTTCAAAAAATTTTTTTGTGCTTATTAAAACCAAATGGCACCCAAAATCATGTTATTACCTATACTAATAACATGATAATCTAATTTTATGTATTTTGATGCCCTTATAAAATAAAATGGCATAATGGTGGAAAGACAACAAAATGTATTTTAAATTTTTATTTAATTTTTTAATAACACTGGATGAATTACCTCCAGACCTCTGTATTTGAGTTGGTTGATTGCCCCTCTAGATTGGTGAAGCTCTACACCATCACGCAGTTCCTGCAACCACATCCACATAAATTTGTGACTTGAAAATTGTCTCTTACTGAATATCCATTGTGACTTCAATTCTGAGATAAAAATTTTACTTGCAACTTCAAATCCCTCTAGGCAAGTTGAAGAGTACAATCATGTAAACTGGATTAAATTGAAAGCCATCACAGAAAAATCTATAATTTAGATATATTCACAGTCATAATATGAATAAATGTACACATTTGAGGCAAAGCAATGAATAAAACCTGATTAGAAACAAAACAAATCATGTACTGGTACTGTTCACTGAGTCCATGAACTTGAATGTTAGACCACATTCAATAGCCTATTGCTTCAAAGGTGCCCACCCTCTAATAAGCACCCTACCCTAAATAAGTACCCACCCCCCTTGGCCAAAATGTCAACCAGGCACCCCTCACAAATAAACAACCCCTCCTCCCTCCCTTTCTTAAATAGTAAGGATACAAAGAAAACCTGTTTCTCTTGCCACTTTATGTACAACTTTTTACACTTCTACTACAGAAAAATTAGTATAGGAGATAAGTTTCTTCTCCATTCCAGTTCTTTCCATCTCCTTGTGCCTGCAGAGTTCCTTTATGTGCATCATCCGTTCTTTTAGTTAGTGGTTTAGTTCTGGTTCATTTTTAGGTCTTTTGTTAGTTAATGATTACCACAGTAAGTTTGTTATCTCCGATCAAATTCCCACTTAAATGCACGTGTAGAAATTTTATTTCAATCGTCGCTGCTAGTCATGGCTGCTAAATCATCACTGCTAAATCGTCGCTGCTAGATAATCGCCACAAGCTATGTGCTACCGTTCGCTGCAAGCAATTTACTACCGTTAGGAGCTAGACCAAAGTAAGTTTTAATTTCTTTTACATTTACTTTGTTTACCATTTGTATGTATTATTGGTATAGTTTTCGTATTTTTTTTCAGTGCAATCGCTTCCTTTTTAGTTAGGTTAATGTTACATTTAGCAACACATTTTTCTTAGATTAGTTTCTGTTGGTTTTCTTTTAGTTCGAACCACACGCACGCAACCTCAACCGCTACTCTCATCAAGCAAATTTTGTCTTAGCGCTATCATCTAAAAACAATAAAGATCACCGTGCGCATCCGAATTGACCGCTCGTTCTCTTAGGTAACCTTTCGAGGTTACACTTCGGACATTAATTAATCCTCGTTGGGAGTGAATAATACTTTCCGCCTGCTTTTAAAGAAAACAATGTCGCGACAGTCCTTGCCAAACTAGTTCCGTTGTTTTTTCAAAAGTGTACCTGTGTTTTTCTTTCTTACGCGCTCTCTAATTGGCAGGTGTCAGAGTGTGACAGATACTTGTAAATATAATGTTTCAAAGTTGTTGAAAGCCTTTTAAATCTCCTTTATCAGTACGCAAATGAAAATGTTTCGATAAAGCCTCTCTCTTTAGTTTGCATCACCTCTATTTTAACTACCATTCACTTGCTCAAAAATTATTCAGTTTATGGTAGATCTTGCTGTAATCACAGCCCTAATTCATTTGGGTTCTTCAGGAAAGAATTTCGTTAAGTTTAAGGAAAAAAATTGAAAATGTTATTCACCAGCTTAGGTCGGTCCGTATTGGGAAAAACTGTGCCCTCTGTCTTGAGTACTGCCCTCAGCCTATAGCCTCTGGCGGTACTCAAGACCTTGGGCACAGCTTTTCCTAATACAGACCTCCCGGCTGGCGAATAACATCAAAATCCATTCGATAGCGTTATTCACCCTTTGAACGAGTGGGCCCTCATCTGTGACATCTTTCCATGTAAGTTACCCTACCTTGAAAGGGGGTCGTCTTTCACCACCTTCACCAGGCCTGCCCCAAAAAGGCCTTCCAAATGGGAATCCAGGAGGACTCTGCCAGTACAACTGGTGTTTACAGTTTGAATATCCAGCTTCAAGGCCTACACCAACTCCTAATGTGACAGGCCATGCAACCCCTTCATATTAAAGTAAAAAATATTAGAGGAAGCTACAGTTTTGTGGAAACATCCAAACAAATATACTCATTGTGGTAAAAGCAGTGATAAGCTGGTGTAAACAAAAAACAACGCTTTCAATGGATTTCAAGCCCTTCATCCTAATAAGGCATTTTTCTCTTGTTTACAGGGAACATTCCAGTGTTCAAGAGGTAACTTTACCTTCCAATCTCTTCCATGGTACGCATAAATAAGAATTAGTTTCATTCAAGCTATAATGAATAACACTTTAGATAAACTTTTCACTTTTTATGGAGATGCTAAGGGTGTAAAAGAGCCATGGGTATTTAAATCCCTTTAACCCTATAACTCTCATGAGTGACCAAGACAGAATTTCTCCTTACAATATCAATACAATATCAAGCAGGAGAGTGATGGGAATAAAGAATAGTATCAACTGGAGGATCATTACTTGATCCAATACCAAAGTCTCCAAAATCATATTACAATAATTGTATGGCAGACAGTAAGGAGAATTGCTAATGAGATCTTGGGAGTGAAGAGTTAATAGTTATGATTTCATGTCAGGAAACACTTAATCTTAAAAACTGTTGGTGTATTGCTACTTTATATTGGTCACCTTTGTATCTCTTGTTCATTAGATAGATTCATGTAAGTCAAATCAAAAAATGGAATCTGGTAACCGAAGGAATTTCATTGAAATATCCAAAACACCGCACCCTAAATAGGGGACCCTCTCCTCCCCCCTAGAAGACCTCCTAGCTAGACCCCTATTCCCGCGAAGTGTATGTTGGACTATAAAAATATCTGCGTTACGAAGTTGAGCAGATATTTGTTTCCGTAAGTTCTGAAGGGAATTTTATGTTTCTTAGTGAGTGTTTCAGTGAGTCTCTTAAGTGTTAAGTTATTTGAATAGCGCTATAAAAGTGTTGATTAATTGAGTGTTTGTCCTTCGGGTCTGTGAACGCATCCGCATAAGCTGTTAATTTTAAGTCGTTTGTGTTATAGTGTGGAGAGTTTGGTCATTTGAGCGCCTTCTGCTCAAGCTCAAAGTCCGCCGATTCAGCGAGAAGCACTTCTCACCGGGATGACTGACTTTTGGTCAGTGTCGGATGATCATCATCATTTGCAGGTTGGTTATGACTTTCCTTGTTTTTTTTTCTCGGAAATTTTGACGAATTCAATATTTGGAATAACAGCTGAGGTGTGAAAGGCCGTTTCAATTCTGCCACGGGTTTTTGGAAAACCACCTTACATGCGCCTGCGTTTGTTTAAGATGGTGTTCGGCGGGGGTTCAGACTTCCTTTTGCGGAGTATCCGCCCCCGTGTTTGTTGCCCAATAACAAATCGGCCTTAGCTCATGGCTGCATCGTTGAACACAGCGTTCCTATATTCTGTGTTAACCCCTTAGCAGTAGCAGAGGGTAAAAAAGCTGCGCTTAGCAATTGATCCAAGACACGTTAACAATTATGTGGTCAAATTTAAGTTCAAGTATTAAGATCTTTCCTCTTTGTCTCAAGTCCCAGAGGAAGGCCACTGGTGTTTTACATGGGGCTTTAAATCGAGGTAGCACCACGTGGATATCTGTTCAGAGCATCAAGCGTTTCTCGGCTTTGCGTGGTCAATCGATGGCGTGCTCAAATATTTCACCTTTACAGTTTTGCCTTTCGGCCTTAGTAGCGCTAGTTATTGTTTCACCAAATTATAGCGCCTCTTATTGAAGCGCTGGTTTTCCATGGAGCATACTAGTTTTGTGTATCTTGACGACGGTTTTGGAAGTCAGTAGTGTTATCGATGACCCATTGCGTATGCCCAACGTTATAAATAAGTATTTCTCATCTGTAATAACTTAGCAACCAAACTGCCGCAAGCTGAGCATCCTTATATGGACTATCTCTGTAACTCCAAACCACCTGACACCTCATTCTTCTTCAAACCTGTTACTCCACATGAAGTGAAGCTTGAAATTTTATCCATACCGAACAATAAGTCATCTGGCCTTTACTCTTGTTCTGCACAACTTCTTAAACGCTCTTGTGACATAATATCCCCTGTCCTAGCAAATTTTCTCAACAAGTCTGTCAGTCTGGGGGCATACCCTTCTAAACTGAAAATGTCCAAAGTTATACCCGTCTACAAAGCTGATGATAAAAAAGATGCCTGCAATTATAGACCGATTTCATTACTGTAAAACTTCGACAGGATTTTTGAGAAAATTATGTACAACAGAATGAAAGTTTTCATACAAAAACACCAACTATTATCTTCATCCCAATACGGTTTTCGCAAATTGAACATTGTTCTGATCCTTTGGACCCTGATCCATAAGTTTGCTCACCGTAACAAAAGAGACGTAAATCCTTCATCAGTCAGTGTAACCAGATTTAATCGAAGTAAATTTTCGCGGTGAAACGAGAAAGGGTTTTCACCAGCGAGCACGACAATACAATGACAATCCCTAAATCACATGGAAAATCAATACCATGATACCTTGTTACAATGCTAAACTGTGTGGTAACGCTAGACGCGTGACACGCGTGACAGAACAAACATGCTATACTTGACATGGTGGAATCCATCCGTACCAATATGGATGAAAGATTTTTTTCTTGTAGGGTATTCATCGACCTTAAGAAAGCTTTTGACACGGTGGACCATAAAATATTACTTGCTAAACTTAATTATTACGGCTTTCGAGGAATTGACAATCAGTGGCTTTCCTCATATTTAACAAATAGTACTCAAACAACTGAGATTAACTCTTAAATTTCGAATAAAGAAGTAGTTAGCTGTAGTGTACCCCAAGGGTCTGTTTCAGGGCCGCTCCTCTTTTTGTTATATGTCAATGATATTCAATATTGCTCCAGGAAACTTAAATTTTTTCTTTTTGCAGATGATACTAATGTCCTTTACTCTCACGAAAATTTCAAGACATTGGAATTAATTGTAAATATTGAATTGAACAACCTATTTGATTGGCTAACCGCCAATAAACTTTAACAGAAAGCAATCAAACTTTGTAATTTTCCGCTTATACCAAAAAAGACTTAATTACCTGCTACAAGTTAATATTTCTGACAATGAAGAAAATAAGAATATTACCCTTGAACATAAGAATTGCATTAAATATCTTGGGTTATTGATTGATCAAAATCTAAGTTCGAAAAACCACATCTATACCCTTACAACAAAAATAAGTAAAACTGTCGGTCTAATTGCGAAGTAAAGGCATATTGTTCCTAATCGAACTCTTCTTAATATTTATAAATCCCTCATTGCTACTTATATATGGTATGGACCAACTTCTTGGGGAACTGCATCTAAGACCTTGTTAAATAACATTCCTGTCCTTCAAAAACGTGTACTCCGTCTTATTCACTTTGCTCCAGTAAGGGAGCATGCATACCACTTTTCTTGAAAGCAAAGCTTCTACCATTAGAATTCCGATATTATGAAAAAATTTCTAATTTAAAGTACGACATCAATATTAGTTCTGCACCGATTAATATTTCGATTTCGTTTCCTAAAATTACCAGCGTTCACTCTTACGGCACACGTTCATCAACGTCTGAGCATTTTTATACTAAAACATCTGCACTTAATGTTCAAAGTAAGGCCTTTTCACGTGTTGGCGTTAAAATCTGGAATGGAATACCAACTAGTCTCAAAAACTCATCCAAGAACTCTTTCAAAAAATCCATTAGAACAAGATTAATCGAAATTCTAGAAACTGAAAACTCCTATGTCGACATAGATACTCTAATTAATAAGATGAAAGATTAATTACTAACTGTAATTATGTTTAGTCTGTAGTTTTCCTCTTTACATATTAAACTAATACCTAGATGTTTGTAAGCACGAAGATTAATGTCTACATGTTGTAATTGTGTGTGAATATTATTGTATAAAATTGTGTAAAATTCAGTTATTTGTCAACTGTCTGGCTTGCCGCGATTAGCTCTTCGCTATTTGCAAGCCAGCCTAGTATCCATCGCCTGGACTATGCTGTCAGCAGGTCAAACTGTCCGAGGACTTTCCCTATAACCGCCGAAAGACGCATTATTAAGAATTACGATCCCGAACGATTTTGCGATGACTTGCATTCGACTCCATTTGACGTGACATATATATTTGAGGACATTGACGACATCCACTGGGCTTGGAGTTACTTGTTATGTAGCGTTCTTGAAAACCACGCACCAATTAAACGTAAAACAGCAAATCGTGAGCACGTGTCATTCATGACACGTGAGTTACTTGAGGCAATTAGGAAACGCAACAAATTAAAGCGCCTTTACAACGAGTCTAAGCGCCGGCTAGATTGGGACAGATACAGGACCCAGCGAAACCTCACATCTTCATTGAGACGTAAGGCTGTATCCAACTATTTTCGTACCACCGCCGCAAACGCCAGAGGCAACCTCAAGAAATTTTGGCAAACGGTCAAGCCTTTCACGCACTCAAAAAAAAACATCGGCCAGGATTCCATTCATCTTAAGGAGGGTGACAGTCTCGTTGTCAATAAACTGGAAGTAGCACAAATTTTTAATGCACACTTTTCATCCCTTTTGAAGGATAACGATAGTGATGGGCATTACAATGATAACTCCCGTTTTACCTGTCATCCAAGTATCTCGGCTATACAGACACACTGCTCTGCGTTTGAGGCTTTTCAGTTCCGCTTTGTAAGTCCATGCACCTGAAGTCGAAAACATACTTAAGTCGCTTGATCCAGGAAAGGCAACTGGTTATGATAAGATACCGCCAAGAACATTGCGGGATGGTGCTGATGCTCTTGCCTGTCCGCTATCTGTTCTTATCAACAAGATCATTGATCTCCGACTCTGTGCCGGCTGCTTGGAAGCTTGCCGAAATCTGCCCTATCTTCCAAAAGGACAATCCTCATAATAAATCTAACTATCGGCCAGTGTCGATTCTAGTCACTCTGGATAAAGTTTTTGAGAAGTGTCTTACATGCCAACTCTCTGATTATTTTAAATCGATATTGTCACCGTTCCTGTTTGCGAATAGATGGGGTTACAGCTGTGAGGCGGTACCTCTACGTTTGATTGAGGACTGGAGGAGTGCTCTTCACAGTAAATGTTTTGTTGGCGCAGTTTCTATGGATCGGAGTAAAGCTTTTGATATGACCTCGCACGACCACCTCCTTGCCAAGTTGGCTGCCTATGGTGCTTCTCCACTTAGGGTGGCCTTCGTACACAGTTACCTTAGACACAGATCCCAGCGCGTGAGGATAGAAGATGTTACTTCAGATGTTGTTGTTTTCTCTAAGGGTGTACCCTAGCGATCGGTTTGAGGGCCCCTCCTTTATGTCGGCATCCATCGAACAAATTTGAAATATTGTGGCAAGTCGCCCAAAATTCGTTTTCTCTCTTACTTTCATATTTTGTAGCCCTGTATCTCCCAATAATTGTGGTGTAGTTTTTTTGTGAAAATATATTTTAGTTTTCGAGAAATGATATTTTTCGTTCTACCGCTCAAATATGCAAATTTTCATCCTGAATATTACCCAAGTTGTGTGACCTCGTGTAACGAATTTACTTGACCTCCGGTATTTCTGTCGGCATAATCCTTTGTTTTATCATCTAAACTTAATCCGTTGTCATTATTGAAGCTGGCAAAGAAATATTTATTTTTTGGTGAATATTTTTGTCCGACATACTTTTTCTATGTCGAAAAGTAGTATCAAAACAAAGACAGTTTTAACAATGACCGATACGACAGACTCTACTGAGCTTCTAGCTTTTAAAAGACAAAAGGATGGTTATAAAGTTACTGTAAAAATTTCCTTGTTTATTTGTCTCGTTCTATCGTGAGACGAACTCAAGGTCCGGCAAAATTTACCTGCTAGCGACTATGAAATATACATGGTGTGCCTACCATAAATCACTACAATTTGTAAAGAAATCTAACATAACACTCTTACCTTGTTTATTTATGATTTTATTAGCTGTTTCGATGATCAAGTTATGCTCTACCGCATTTTAGCCAGATTTAATTTGCAGTTTGTAAATCTTCTCCACATTATTATATTAGTTGCATGACAAGCGTGACACATATAAATTCAAAGATGAATCAACCTCAGAATTACCAAGAGATGGGTTTTTTTCCCCTCATTTCATATCTATTAAAACCTTCCAAGAATTACTGTATTCAGAAAACTAAAATGTCCAGATCCATCAATGATTCCTTTGCCGGCGGAAGTCAAAGAATGTTTACAAAAGTCAGTTCGATTGATTGTACCACAGATGGTACGCAGGACGTCTGGAAAATTCATATAACCTGGCTAGTTACCACCTTGTGAAAAATTACGCGTCCCGTCAGACTTAGGCCTCGATTGAGAATTGGTCAATAGGCTACCAAAAATCCAGGCAGAGGCGGAGTTTGCTATACTAATGCACGCACTCTGTTGGCTTCCTGCTATCTGGCGGGACGCGTAATTAAGCGCACAGTGGTAAAGGGCCCTTCTGCAGTAGCTTCAAGACGCTGACGAAACTTTTCCCTTCACCGAAAATCACATCATAATTTGTCTTGCTAAATTTCAAGTGTACTGCACGTATCAGCACCCCCCGGGAATCCCTATACATAAGAGGGCGAGGATGCGCGCCGGGAATTTCGAAAAGTACCCCTATAAAATTATAAAAGGTACCTGAGTCTTATCCGTGTGGGAGTGGCAACAACTGATATCTACCCCTAAAAGGTACTAGTTTAAACACAAAAAAAAATTGAAAAATCCCACAAATAAGAACACTCCTCTATCGATGTGCTCCAGAGGCTCAAGTCAGATCATTAAAATTGTCCTAGTAATGCTTATTTCAGGTATTTTATTGAGCGAAAAACACCCTAAAAGGTACTAGCTAGGTCTCTGGTAGTGCACTTAAGTTTGAGACACCGTAAAAAAGTTCCAGATCACTGATTTTGACCCCTGCAAGGTACGACAGGCATCCTCACTCATTTCCGATCACCTCCCCCCCCCCCCCTCCCCTACCAACCCTGTCAGCACCTAAAACCAAAAGATGTGATTTGCCAACTACAAGCTGTCAGTCTCACCTCGTAAAATTCACGTGAACTGGTTATTTCCTTATAAAAACTTTTAGGCACTGATCTGTCAGATTTTTATGCTGACAAAATCTGTCCTGCTTCGAGGCAGGACGGCTTAATTTTTTTGTTTTGTTCGTCTTGTCATAATTTGGTAGGTATGAAAATAACTGCACGTCTGCATTTGTTAAACAGACTATTCAAGTGCATCCAGAACTCGATGCATGCACTTCTAGTGCTTTTGGAACATAGCCAAAGATCTTGCGATGTCTACTGTTCAAGCCTTTTTTTCTTTCCAAAGAGGCATAAGAATTATTTTCATGTCAAATTTGTAGTAAACTGCTTGCGTGTCATCCTTTGTTTTCAAGGTGTCCGACCAGGTATGACTGAAAATGGGGCTCGCTTTGATAGGAATCCTGAAATTATCACTTGGAATTCGCTCGGTAATATTTAAAAAAAAGTGAGTAATACATATATATATATATATATATATATATATATATATATCCAAATTCTTTCATCACATAAAAAGTTGTAGGAGAGGGGGGTGGTGTCGGGGTATAACCCCCCGAAAAAATCGAGCACATACTTAATGGAAGAAAACACATAGTGCAATTGGCAAGAATCTAATGGTCCGTCCCTAAGGTACCTTTTACATTATTCCAAACTGGGTTTCGTTCCGGAAAGAAATGAATTTCATACCGCTTTTACATGCAAAATAATTTAGCTTGTAAAAACAAGTATGTACGTCCTTTTTCTATGCTTCCCTCGCTCCTAAAGAGGATTCATACACATATGAGAGCCGTACCGCGTTTACTTTATACAGTACAAAAGGTCGTCCAGAATAAGTGTTTCGTTCTGTAATGAAAACCTTAATAAACTCATTCAGAAATCACTCGTTTCGAATAATTTTACTATGGTATCATGTGACAAACGGGATGAACTCGTTCTTGAACAAAACTCATTCCGATATCATGTAAAAGGTCCCTAAGAGTTTTTATTCCCAGAGCCTCACGCTTTGCTCTCCAGCCAGAAACACTATAAATTTCAGCAACAACCCGCTTTGAACTGCTGCGCTGCTACTGAAACAACGATTAGTGACCACAAAAGTAACGCATTGTAATATTGTCAATGCAACATAAACAAAATCCTCATACAGGGTAAATATTAATTTGTGTTGGTATCAATTATTGCATGACCAGCTTCTGATATAAATGGGAGAGGGGAAAACACAACGTAAAACCTGGGCTCCCGGCAAAAAGTAATACCCAAGCGTAATATAATAACCGAAACAGCTTGTGGTCTTATGAAATCATAAATAAACAAGGTAAGAGTGTTATGTTAGATTTTTTTACAAATTGTAGTGATTTATGCCTCGATATACAAATAAACGGTGGCGACAAGTAGGCACACTATGGATATTTCATATTCGCTAGCAAGTAATTTTGCCGGACTTTGAGTTCGTCACACGATAGAACAACACAAATACACAAGGAAATTATTACAGTACCTTTATAATCATCCTTTTGTCTTTTAAAAGCTAGAAGCTCAGTAGAGTCTGTCATATCGGTCATTGTTAAAACTGCCTTTGTTTTGATACTACTTTTCGACATAGAAAAAGTACGTCGGACAAAAATATTCACCAAAAATAAATATTTCTTTGCCAGCTTCAATAATGACCGGGGATTAATTTTAGATGATAAAACAAAGGATTATGCCGACAGAAAAACCAGAGGTCAAGTAAATTCGTCACATGAGGTCACACAACTCGGGTGATATTCAGGGTGAAAATTTGCATATTTGAGCGGTCGAACGAAAGAACTCATTTCTCAAAAACTAAAATACATTTTCACAAAAAAAAAACCACACCACAGTTATTAGGACATATTGGGCTACAAAATGTGAAAGTACGGGAGAAAACGAATTTGGGCGACTTGCCGCTTTTTGTCTGATGCATGTGACATTAGCTCTTAATATTTTTCTGAACGATCTGTTCTCGTATATTAATCGTGCTTATTTGTCCAACTATGCCGATGATAACCAAATTTTTTTAAGTGATCGCGATCCTGAGGTGGTTAAGTCCGTAATCATTGGCGATATCGCTGTAGCAAGTCTTTGGTTTGATGATAACAAGCTAGTGCTCAATCCCGAGAAATAAAAGGGTATTATTCTTCGAAAAAGCTATCCTGGTGATCTTTCCTTTAGTATCAATGATGTGCAGGTTCCAATCGTAGACCATTTAGATCTTTTAGGTGTAACTATCGATAACTAGCTAAATTTTAACAAACACATTGCCAAGATTACTAAGAAAGTTGGGAAGTAGTTAGATGTTTTGAGTAGACTTAGGAAAATGCTATCAATTTCCTTGAAAATGTGCCTCTACAACTTGTACGTAATGTCTTACTTCACTTACTGTTCTGCTATTTGGCTCAACTGTAATGAGTCTGATAATCAGAAGCTGGAAAGGCGAGAGTTTTAAGGTGTGTCTACAACAAACGGGTGCCCCTTTATGATAATTATGACTACGGTTTAACTTTGTCTAATCGTCGACTACAGGACATTGCTATATTGATTTTTAAGGCTGTAAACGACATGTTATCGGAAAACAAGCGACTTATTTATCGTACGAAATAATGTGAAAAGCTTAAGAGGCACCAACAAGCTCGTCGTCCCATGTAAGAATACTACAACTTTTGGCTTAAAATCTACATCTTTTATTGGTGCCAAAGTGTGGAATTCCTCACCGGATGAACTACGCTCAACGACAATTCTTAAGGAATTTAGGAATGCGGTAAGAGAGCTACATTTGCAATGTACATTCTATTACGATCTTCTCACTGTTATAATTTTAAGAGTTAAGATTGTTTACTTACTTTAAGTAGTTGGAAAGTTAGTCACTGGTCATTTTTCAATTTTTCGTTAGTTATTTTACTTTTCTCGGCATAGTAGCATGTACTACCAGGGGCGTAATCAGCCTCATTAACCCGAGATGAAACAAAATTACGTACTTATTTAACTATTTCGCAGGTCTTCTTGTTAACGAAGAAGAGTCCCATTTGCAACCTATGCAGATAGGCGAATTGCTGGGTTTTGTATTCAACACCAATACTATGACTTTTTAAATTCCAGAGAAGAAGGTGCTCAAGCTTCAAAATCTTCTGAGAACCGCAATCACGGACGAGTCGTCTTCGTATCGCGAATTTGCTAGAATAGCGGGCTCCATAGTTTCGCTTTCCTTAGCAGTGGGTCCTATTTCGCGTCTTTTCACCAGACAAATGTACCTAGCGATCGAGTCTCGATCAGGATGAGATCACACCTTTCGTTTCCCTGCAGCACTTTTGGAAGAGTTGAAACTCTGATATTGGAACATCGGTTCATTTAATGGTTACTCTCTTCGACCTCCGCCTGACACGTCCACCACCATCCGTTTTCAGCATCGTTAGACGGTTTAGCGGCCACCGATATGTTCACGTTTGATGACCTCGGTCAAAGCTCTACTTTCCATGAGCTGAAAGCTGTCTACTATGTGTTATTTTCCTTCGCGGGCCAGCTTACGAGTCCTTCCCTCGAGTCGCAGTAGATTCCCAGATCGCTGGATGAGAAACCTGATCAGCTCAGTAGGTTATGCGATAAAGATGAATCCATCTGTTTTCCGGCTAGAGGATGCCAAGTGGGGTCCCCACACAATCGACCGTTTTGCAGCCTATGAAAATGCTCAGCTCCCAAGATTTAACTCGAAGTTCGCTTCTCCTGGTTCCAGTGGGGTGAACGCCTTGGTGTAAGACGGGAGTGGTGAGAACAATTATATTGGATTTGTCCCCCAGTCAGCCTCGTTGTCGATTCCGTCCGTCATTTGACATCATGTGTTAGTCGCACAACCTCGATCATTGCAGAATGGCCCTCGTCGTATTTTTGGCCTTTTTTACTTCAGGGATGTCAGTTTAAGCCTTTCGTGGTAGAAGTTTTTGCCCTCCCGGCTATGAGCAACCTTTTGCTAGAACGGCCAGGACAGAAGCAAAGTTATAAATCACATGCGTCAGTCCTTCGCGGCTGCCCAAAATTCAGAATGTTATAGCTTTACGCTTAGATTTTCAGTGAGATTATTTTCTATATCCGCGTAGCATGAGAGTGGGCCTTAATCGGCGTGCATAACTTATTTTTTGCGTTTTTTGGCACATGTGTTTGGGTCTATTTGGTCTGTGCTTTTGGCCGGAGTTCGTCCATGCTTTTGGCCTGATTTGGCCTGTTTTTTGGCCTGATTTGGCCGTATTTGTGGCTAGATTTGGCCCGTGATTATGGCCTGACTTTCCCCGTGATTTTGGCCCGATTTGGCCCCTACTTGTGGCCTGTTTGGCCCGTAATTTTGGGTTGATTTGGCCTAAGATCAAGTTGTTTGAGTGTTTTGGGGGGATTTTTTCCCTTTTCGGTTTTATTATCAAACACCTATTCAAATTAAATGGTTTTGAGATGACTCCTTGTTTTTGTTTCAGACGTTATTCTTTCCGGGACCAATCACTACGTCGTTTCGTTCCAGGCCTTCTACGTTTGCAGCTAGGATCGAAGGCTCCCTCCATTGTGTCAATGTATAGGTCAGGCTGGTTAAGATGGCGGAAGTGGGCTTCTTCGAAGAATGGTATACCTGTAAATCCGGCCAAGCCTTTGTATATCGCCTTGTTTATCAATGAGCTTACGAACGAACGTGTGGAAAACAATATGGGTGTGTCACCCATTGAACCTACGCTCTCTGGTATTAAATGGGGTCATACTACGGCCGGGATGGAATCTTGCCCCACTGGTCGTCCACTCGTGAGATCATCTGTCGAAGCAGCGAAAAGGAAGCTGGCTCGTCCAGTGCAGCCTTTGTTCGCAGATAGAGTGCAAGCAATTGCTGATGCTTGAGGGTCCGGGATTGGGCTTATTTAAAGGCCTGGATCCGGGAATTTAAAATAAGAGGGGAGCGAGATGTGGGATTGCTGTCATGAACGGGACTCGGGAATCGGCGTTTCTGAGGAGCGGGATTCGGGAAATAATCACTTAAACGAACCGCGAACCGGGATGTCCGTTGACGAGAATTTATGAAGAAATCGATCTTCTCAGTCCACGAAAAGCACCAGGCGAACAGGCTCTCTAGCATTCAGGAGGCGGTCGGGCTGTTCAGTGATACTCTTCGAGTTATTGTGCGTCAATGAAAATTATATCAGAAGCGAAGTTGCCAATTAACCAAAAATCCTCAATGGCCCAAAGGGTAACCAGGCATCTAAGACTGCTGCGTCAGTTGAAATGCTTAACGGCCTCGAAAACCCCCACGGTGTTAGATTACCCAAGAAACTTTGCAAATGCAGCAAAAGATGGCTTAAAGGGGACAACCCGTTGGGCGGTGTACTATTTTACAAATCGAAATTCTTGGTATCCTTTACTTGAACGTGCCATGATCCTGTCGGCCATACCAGCAATTCAACTGTTACCACCTCTACAGGTGACAGTACAGAACATATAGAAGGTGAGGGACTTAAACATTTGTTGCAGCAGTACGTCAGCGCTCTGTCAGACGGGAAACAACGGTGGCAATAGCTGAAACTTCTTCCTTTGTACCTCTATCAGAGAGAAATTTAGCCAGGCGAACCGATCAGCCTCGAACGCTCTGACTTCGAGGAGCAGCAAGGAAACAGAAGAAAACAAGACGAATAGGAAGATGGAATATTATCGTACGATTCCCTGTGTGATGATGATGACATGGTGACATTCCATCTTTGGAACGAGAGGCTGATTGACATTGATTCGCTGTAACTTTGATTCGTGTTAAACCGCAACAATGATGTTACTGTGATCTTTTAAGTTCCACCCGGAACCGCATTTTAGTTGGTTGTCTTGCTTTGGGCTAATGATAAGACGTGTTTACCGGAAGAGCGCCTTTTTGCCCACCTACGTTTAAGTTATTTTTATTCATTTCAAACAAACATTTTACAAAAAATATTGAAATCAGTCAATGAAGATTTCCAGTTGCTAATTTAATTAGTTTCTGCCTCAATTCTTTTGAAGTGCATTATGCACGTTCTGTTTACTATGAAAAGAGTTTCAATGGTGTCACATTGTCTTTGCCCTTGTGGCATTTAAGATCGATTTTATTGAGGAATTAAATATCCTCAAGTATAAGTTGGTGTTTGTTTTTTTCAGTCTGCAAGATTTTAATCTTGCTTGCACATACTTCAGCAATATCAGTGTTGTATTGCTGTGCCAGTAAACACCATAAGGCTCTCTGGAGCTAAATATTAAATATGTCTTGTTTGTGTTTAAAATAAGTACCAAGTTTTGTGCAGAACTTAATTTATAATAACTTTGAATAAGATGCATTCTTAAATTGCAGTATTGTCAGCGTGAGTTCAACATAATTTTTTGCCTTTGTGTTCCTTGTAGCTGATCAAGCTTTGCAGTGGAATGGTAGAGACAGGGAAACAGTTCAACTCATCCATCAGGTAATACTAGTACACAATTAAAGAACTCTGATCTCTTTTTGTGGTTTCTCTCTTGGTCTTTCACTTCTCCCTCTTTGGAAAGCTCTACTCTTTAACCCTTTTGACTCTTAACAGTGACTAACATTGAATTTCTCCTTAACGTATCACTTCTAAATCAAATATTAAGGTGATGAGAATAAAGGAAATGTTTACCAACAAAAGAAACCTTGATTGTGCAACAAATTCTCCTGCTCAGCACTATGGAAAATTTATAGAGAACAGTGTGGAGAATTTGTATACAGATGCAGGGGTGTAAAGGTTAAAGGATTATTGGGTTTCTAAAGGATCTTGTTTCACATATGAGGGTTGTCCTGACCAGGTCATAACATCTTTTATATAACAGCAAAGTGATACAGGTCACCCAATGATATAAGTTGGTTTCCTGTGGCACCTGAAGTCTAAGATAGCACAGTTCGGAATTGAATAGTTCAGACAAGAATTGTTTGTTAGTTACATGACTTTATTTTCACATTAAGGCTTTCATCACTTTTCCTTCAGTGCTTTAGTGAGTGGTATTGACAACCTGACAAAGTACTTTGCAAGAGATGAGCTGGTGTCATTCACACTGGACAAGTTCTCTTGTGCTCTGACTGAGCTTCAGAGCTTCCTATCAGTGAGTGAGATTTCCTCAATTGTCAACTCTGTAATAGTCCATAGTCCTTCCTTAAAATCACATCTCATTTAAAAAGTAATATTTCAATTAGTTAAAATGATTTATAGAAAAAAAATTTTCTACATGGAATTGTTGCCCTTTGTGATTTTGTTGTGTTTGTTTTCTGGCAGTCACGGAGAACAATATGTTGATTATATCATTAGACTGGTGGTAAATAGAAGCTGTTACAGTGGAGATTTGTGAACCTTTTATATGGCTTCACATACCCCACACCCAGCCTTAAACAAGAACAAGCATAAACTGATAACTCTCTTATTTGCAGTACATTTTGTGAATGTGTACATCATGTTTTTGACAGTTCACTTTCATTACCATTGACTTCATACCTTGCATAGAGAAAAAATGTTTTCTTCTCTCACATCACCTAGAATTGGATTTTTGATGACATGTTCGGTGAAATAATCAGTATCTGTATTTTCCTCAGATTCTTTTAGAGCAAGCACAAAAATCAATCTCAAGCACACTGAGAACTTTTATCAAAGAGTAAGTGTGGTTGTGAAAATTCTTGTCAGGTTTGTCTTAAAAAGAGAAATTGGATAACCTGCATTGCACTACAAAAGGGTTAACACCCACCTGTATTTTGAAAATTTTGATGAAATCACATCTTTTCAATTCCTTAACCTTTCTAAATCCATCTCCTCTCTCTGTAAAAGTTTTTTCCTTCTAAGATTTGCATAGTTCTTACACAGCAATGGACAGTTTGAGGTGGGGAGAGGTACATTGTGGGAGAAGTTAAATGGAAAGTAAAGAAGAAAAAAGTGAATTTTTCATTTTTTTTACATTGATAGTACAATGTAGTTGTGACAGTTGATTTGTTTGCCTCCTCTTGTAAAATGAGCCTATTTACAACTGTTTTAATTACACAATTCAAGATTGATTCAAGATTCCAATTGACACTGTCAGCTGTTAAAAGCAGGAATTAAAACAGTTGTTATGATGCAACTTCAATTAAATAATAGTTATTGAATCAAATATACTCTAAAAAGAAAATTAAGTGTGTTGTCATTGTTACAATTTCAGAACATACCTGTAGCTGCTCAAAAAGTAGATGAACATCAAAAATCTTTGCAAAACTAAATACTATTTATTTTCTCTCATTTACAGGGAAGTCAAGAAGGTTAAGGATGCTAAAAAGCTGTTTGACAAAGTCAGTGATGATTTGGATAAGTGAGTGTATAATACTTGACATGTATACTGACCTTTTTGACATGAGCTCAATAATTGGTGCTGTAACTAAAGGGTCATGTTGGATTTTCTCTTATTTGCCCATTGGCTTTCGAGATAAGGCTCTTTAGCACTCTAAGCTCAAAATTTTATTGCCATTTGGCAACTGAAAATCAGAAAAAAGTCATCAGAGCTGCAGGCAACACCATAGTAGCCAGCAGTCATTGTAAGGTTCACTTAATTTAACATCTCAGGACTCAACACTTGAATAAGGAAAGAGGAAGTGGCAACAGCCTGGAACTGGTTTATGACTGTGCATGTTGATCATAAAGATTTTTGACAAATGCAAACCTTTCAGATTTCTATGTGGCATCTGCACACAGATCGGCCATTTAACAACTTTTGCTAAAAATGCACCAGCCAAATTTTTTTCCATTCACCTTGGTGACAAAAATGGTCACCACTTGAAACACTACTCCATAGTATGACTGAATGAATTTTTTTTTTGGTTTTGTTTTCTTTTTAGTGCCTTGACAAGAAATGCACAGCTTCCACATCACTGTAAGGCCTCTGAAGTGCCGAGGAGGTTAGACTATTGTTGTAGAGCTTCATGTGTAGTTGCTAAAAATTTTGCATAGCCACCTAGATGTTTGTACGTGTAACTTGCTGTGTGTTACTGTGCCTACCAATCTGTATTATATATGACGATTGAAGGACCACACTGAATACCTAGTAGTTAATTTAATGTTTTTTGTTTGTTTTTTTTTTAATTTCCACAAAACAGGTTAAGAATGCAGTGAAAGCTAATCAGACATGTTTTAACCACACAGCATTGGACTATGCCTTCCAGGTTGTAGATAAAGCGTAGAAGTGACGATTTTGAGCTTGTCATGTTCATTGAATCTCTGTCAATAGTTGCTGTATTGTTTAGTAAGCAAGCATGAAATTTATCCCCCTTCCAAGAACTATTGTCAGTTTTTTAAAACCATGCTTTGTATTGCAGATCAACATTTTACAGTCACGAAGAAGGATTGATGTTCTAGACACTGTAAGAAGTAGAGGATAATAGATGGATGCACAGAGATATGGAATTCTTCTTGCAGTGTTTAGTTGAACACTTGAAGGAAAATTCCTTACATACGAGAGACCACATATTATTTTGTTTACTATTTAATCCCTATAGGCCTTAAATGACAAGAGTATAATTGCCCATTCCATGATCAAGTTATGCAATTGGAACGGTTTCGCTAACCATTTAAGCAACTCATTCATCCATATGATTGGTAAACCAATCCCACAACCAATCATGGTTTAACAATATTTTCATTCATTTGAATGGCTTGCCAGTCCATTTGACATTATCTGTTTTATTCATTCATTTGAATGGCTAGGCAAACCGTTTGAAGGGCTAATCAAACTGTTCAATTAATTTATTCACCCATTTGAGTGGTTTGCCCATCTAATAAAATTTTTTTCTCATCTGTTCAAATGGCTGACCAAACCTCTCAGATAATTTATTTACCAGTTCAAATGGTTAGGCAAACTGTTCAAATGCCTCAAGGACTGTTCATCAACCGTTTGTCATCTGTGTGTTTTTGCTATTCTAACAGTTTTCCATTAGTGTCTGTTTTGCCTTCCATGGTCACAAATTTACCAAACAACCTTGTATTAAGAATGGTGAATGTTTAGCTATTCATTTATTAGCCTGACAGAGTGGCACAATAAACAAGTGATGTGTCAGCAGCTGATTGTGATGTCAAACACATTTAAAATATAATTATAATTTTACACATGTGCAGTTGCAGGTTTTCTCAGTGCTGGAAATCCTTGTAGAACATGGCAGTGTTAATTAGACCTCTTCATGCATATAGTCCATCTTTTCTAACAGGTTCTTTTGTCCTTGCAAATGCGAAAAGAAGTCTTAGCACAGATTGAATGAGTAGGACTGACTGGGAGAAGAAACTGAACTTGTCTGTTTTTGTTCCTGTTATAGATTCTGAAGTTTATGCATGCCCAGTCAACATATTTTCATCAAGGTTATGATTTGATGAATGATTTAGATGCATACATGAAGAGGGTGTCAAATCAGGTGGGTTGAATTTGATTTACTATTAATAATTTGATAACTAGATATTGGCTTCTATTATACCATTGGTACAACATTCAACAAGTTTGGTGTTCTTTGTCTTGTTCTGTCAGACCTTTTAGGATTTTTTGTTCCTTGATGGAAGAGTTTGTATATTAATTTTAAACAATGATTCATTATTTCAGAAGCAGTTGTGAACTTAAAAATTGAAACACTTTCACTCTTAGGATCTAAAGATTTATTCTTCACACCATTTGCCATATATTTCTTATAATTTAAGCTCTGAGAATTTGGTTGTAATTATCAACCAGTATCCCCCATCAGATATTTTTCAATCTTCTTATCAACTTTATGCTAAGAGTTGCACTTAAATTGTGAGGAGAAGTTCCTCTTTGATCACTCCTGGGAGTGAAAGGGTTAAAATATTAGAGGACAGGTTTTGATCAATTGGAAATAGTCTGCTGATAGTGACTCTTAACAACTGTGTATCAAATTCTGTAATCCAGGTGGAAGAAGTGTCAGTCCAGTTTACAATGGACAAAAAAGATATGGAAGAGAGACACACATTGGTCCAGAAAATGGTGGGTATAATATCAATTATTACGATAATGATTTAAGATCTTAAAAATTTTGCTCTGTCCTTAGAGCCATTTAAAATTTCCTAACATGGGCCTTCGAATTTTGTTTAAAAACAAGGTAAAGACAGGCAAAAAAATTGTACAGTTGGGTACAAAACTTATGCATTGGTTATTGTTTCCATACATTTATCATTTACTAGTAATTTTCTATTTCCCATTTTCATTCAATTTCCCCCCAATAAAGTGAGATTGAGTCTTGTTGCAAGGCTTTGAGAAAACAAAAAAAGATAGTGAGATTAGTGGGTGAGTTGTAATTGATTTGGAATGTCTATGAAACCATTCCATTAGATTTCTATGGTCGAATGTGCAAAAAACAAGGGGCAGAAAATTTGTCAAACACCAGATTATGAGATTCATGGTTTTTACTCAAGGCTTGCTATCTTGGATTTGTGATTTTAGGAGGAGAGTGGATGCATAGGAAGAAGAAACCTGAATGATGCAAGGTAAACTGTTATAATTGTTGATGGTGTCTGAACAATACTCAATACATGTTTTACATCATTCACAATGGGAAGTCTCAAAGTTTGTAACTTCTCTGTTTACTTTGAGGAGTGAATCTTGTGCATTCAGTTTGGTGAAAATCATGTTTGTGTTCATGTGCTTATGGGTTAATTTTCATCTTCTATTTGTTTGCAGTTGTTTAGTAATGGAAGGCTACTTATTTAAAAAGAGCAGTAATGCTTTTAGAAGTTGGCATAGGTGAGTGTGTGGTAGCAGTGAGTTAGGGGTGAATTTAGACTGAAATATTCTACAGGTTAGATCTCTGACTCTCAGAAGTTGTAGTGGATCTGAGTACTTTTTAATGGGATACTGATTGACACTGAAGTAAAACTGCAGCAGCTGATTTACCCTCTAACTCCTAAGAGTGACTAACATCTAATTTCTCCTTACAATATGACACCTGAATCAAGCATTAAGGTCTCAAGAATAAAGGAGACGATCACTGACTAAAAAGCTATTGATTGTCAGGCAAATTCTCCTTGTTGGTCCCTTTATGAAATTTGTAGAGAACAGTATGGAGAATATGCATACTGATATTAGGGTGTAAAGGGTTAAGGTCTTAAATAATTTCATTGTAAAATACCTCATTTTTATTTTCCCAAAGGCGATATTTCACAGTTCAGAATAACCAACTGATGTCTCAGAAGAGATTAAAGGTGTGTATGACTGGATGAATGTAATATTTAGATTACACACACTCAAGAGTGTGATCACTAAGTGCAATTTCTGGTGTCACATTCTGATTATGTCAATCACATGCATGCTGCAAATGTCAACAGCCAGGTGCATACACCTATTTATGCACATATGTTATCATGCTTTGAATTGTGAATACTTAGTAAATTTATTGAAGTTTTTAATTAAAAACTTTTTTCAGTTGTACAGTCAAATGAATGAAGGGATTCGATGATGACATGCAGTTAATGTATCACTTGCATTCAATTTTGCAGGATGATCAAACAGTACTTGTTGAAGATCTTCGATTGTGTAAAGTTAGGCTTGCAGAGGAAACAGTGGAAAGAAGATTTATGTTTGAAGTGGTATCACCAACAAAGTAAGGCTA
This sequence comes from Pocillopora verrucosa, assembly GCF_036669915.1. Classification (NCBI taxonomy): domain Eukaryota; kingdom Metazoa; phylum Cnidaria; class Anthozoa; order Scleractinia; family Pocilloporidae; genus Pocillopora; species Pocillopora verrucosa. Next base: position 3,990,625 of record NC_089320.1, on the reverse strand, counting down.
CTGAATTCTGTTTTTGCAAATCTGTCAAATACACAGTAGACAACTCAGAATTGATAGCATCTGAGTGACCAATAGTTATTGTTTCCAAGATCTGATTGTTAATTCTCCCCTCAAACTGCAAGACATTTGTAAATTGGTTACAGGAATTGGTGTTAGATCAAGATAACAACTTCTTCCTAACAAGTTTGAGTATTCTCTTTACCTGATAAGTTTGAGTATTCTTGTTACCCATTTGCTGGATAATGTAGAGATATTATAGGGAGAAGTGACATGTTAATCACTTTTTGAGTTTAGAGTTAACTGAAAATGATATCTTCTACTCTGTATCACTAGATCATGGTATTTACAAGCAGATAGTGAAGCACTGCAAGTGGAATGGATGGAAGCTATGCAGGTAAGTTTATCAAATTGAGGCAAGTGGAATACATAGGAACTGAGTCTAAGGATGTACACTAAATGTTGTGGGTGAATTTCTGCTGATGGTGAACTTGAGTGAGGTGTGGAGTGAGGTTGGTGACAGGGTTTTGTTTTGTTTGTAAAATAATGTTGTTTTCAAGGGCAACCTTCCTTGTTTCCAATGTTAACCAAATCTCAAGAGCAGTGTATCATAAACTGTCAAGCATGTGAGACAGTGTTAAGAAATCAAATGACACAAATGACCCTGAAAACAGCACCAGTTGCCCATGATAACAACCCCATTTTTAACATCAAAATGTGGTCACCAAACTTTTGTTGCCCCTCTCTCAACTGAAAATTGTAGTAAGTAGGCTTGAAGTAGAAGTGAACGAGTTATCAGCTTTTATAGAAATTGTTGTGTTGTGTTGGCAGAGAAGTGAATCCTTAACTTGGTGATCAATAAGAAAGTTTCTAACAAAATACTGTTACTAAAATTTTAATTGTTATGTGGTGATTCACAGGCCAGTATTGACAAGGCTTTCAATAGCTCAACCAGTATTCAAAGTAACAATGATAAGGTGGGTGAATTGAAATTACTTACTTGCGCATAGTGCATGTGATCCCTGTGGGTAGTTTTTAAGTCATGGTTCCTTGACCTCAGGATTTCAGAGACAATCCAAGAAAATGTGACTGAGGACAAGGCAGTGCAGTTTTGATGAATCCAAGCAATATATATTTATTTATTTATTTGGCATATTAAAGTTCATTAATTAGCAGCTACCCAGATTAATTGCATGGTACCTTTCAAGATTGCCACATGCACTTTCAGTCCTTTTCTCCAAGAACCTTCCTTAAAACTACTGTATAAAAATCACATGACACAGGGACAAGTTGTTCAATTTATACCTTGAATCAATTTCACTAGCTGCACATGAAATAGATTATTGGCTACTTTTTTGGTCACTGTTACACTGTTCCATTTTTTTTTCTTTTTTCATTAGCTCTTGTTTAAAATGTTCACAACTTTTAAATTGATTCTTTACACACTTTCTCTGTGAGCTGTCACTGATGTGCACCTTACCTATAATTTGTGATTTCAGGGAATATCCCTATACTGTCTATACTGAATTTTTTTTCAGAGTGATTTACAAGGGCCAGGCTCTATGAGCAACAGTATGGATTCTCTCAACAAAGTTTCTGGACCATCAAGGTTTTATTGTCTTGCTTTTTGCATACTGTTGCTGGAGATTTCTTTGATGTAGTTAAAAGCAATTTAACAGAGTTGACAACTAAGAGGATCAGTAGTACTCAGCAGTTTTTGCATATGCGCACATGTCAGAATTCCATGTGCTCTCTGATTGAGGCATTCTTGCACGTGCTTTGAGCATGAGCTTGCAGCATGGTTTGGACTGACAGTTCATCATCCAGGTAGTTTTCCCCACCCCTTTCCCACTCTTTCCACCATTTATTCAGTGTGACTGAGGTCTGCTTCCCTTTTCTGCGTGGGGGCTCATGGCTGGGTTGCATGGATTTGCCATGGTCCCTGCTCTCATCACTGTGCCATCCCTGCACTCATCACTGTGCCATCCCTTCTCCCATCACTGTGCCATCCCTGCTCTCATCATTGTTCCGTCCCTGCTCCTATTACTTTGCCATCCCTGCTCTCATCAATAATGCAAGGGTCTATGCTTCCATCACTGTGCCATCCCCGCTCTCATCACTGTGGCCCAGGTCCCTGCTCTCATCACTGTGTCATCCCCACTCCCTTCACTGTGCCATTCCTTCCTGTTATTTCATAGACAGTACTCTCTTGGATCATACAGATGACACTCCATTTTGGACCTGGTTCACTAAAAGTTAATATTAATAATTACATTCATTTGGTGTTTTAACAGTTTTTCTTACTTTTCAATGACAGAAGTAATCTTGATGTTATTAGAGCTGTCTCTGGTAATGACAAGTGTGCAGACTGCAGCAGCACTGGTGAGCATAGTACAACAATCTGTGGGAGAGGGTAGCTTTGAGGTCATAGGATCGTGTAAAAAGTTAACTTTTAAATACCATTTGGCCTTTGCAATGAAAATGTGGGTTTTTTTATTATCCTCCTTTCATGGGTTAGAATGTTTGCTTTTGCCTTTCTTTTTCTTTTTCTTTTTCCTTTTTTTTTTTTTTTTAATTTAATGGTTTATATTTTGTAGTTACCAATAGTAAGTAACTCTAATGCAAATTATTTTTTATCCTTTAGATCCAACCTGGGCAAGTACTAACATGGGAATTGTACTCTGTATAGAATGCTCAGGTATTCACAGGTACTGTTACAAAAAAAGTTCTTTTTTTATGAATAGCCCTTGCTTTTACCATAATGACATGCTCTTAGTCATGGTTACATCAGATCTGTAATATTAGAAGGATCTCAATATGCATTGTAGAGTGCATGTGTTGTCAATAATCTGGTTTATGCCATGATCCTTAAGATCAGTGGTGCAGACAAAAGGCTCAGCTTTGCTGCTGTGTAGTTTTTCTTAAGTCCAATTAGCAGGTAAAACAACCAAACAAACATTCAGTAAATTCATGCCTCTGGGTCCAAATATCATCAGTTGAGGGCAGTGTGTTTGACTGAGTCACAAACTGTCCAGTGCATAATTACCTAAGTATTTAAATTTGATATATAATAATATTATGAGAGATCAAAAAGTTACAATCATGTAGTTTAAGAAATGACCCACCGGTAATGCTTGTTTTAATAGGAGCTTGGGTGTCCACGTCTCCAAGGTTCGCTCATTGACCCTTAATGCATGGGAACCAGAGCAAGTCAAGGTAATATAGGATGCATACTTTTGTTATTTGTAAGCACAATGCTTTGGATTTACAACTGTTTTACTGGACAATGTGCTGACATAATGTTAATTGAGTTTGTGTCTCAAAGTGATCAAGGCATAATCTCTAACTTGGTGACAGAATATTTTTAATTTTAAAGAAAAGGACTTGGTAAAATAGAACAAAATGAATGTTATAGTAACTTAAGGTTTTGTTTTTAGTTAATGACAGAATTGGGAAATGAATTGGTCAATGGAATTCTTGAAGCAAAAGTCAACTCCCATACAAAGAAGTCAACTCCTCAAAGTAGCAGGTACTGTTTGTTGTTTTAAATAAATTATGAATTCCTAAATTTTTCTAGTTAACATTTTTTGAAAATAATTATCAAATGATTTTTGTCAAAGGGGTGAAAGAGAGACTTGGATCAAGTTAAAATATGTACAACATAAGTTTGTTTCCCTGGAAACCTTTCTAAAAAACTGTCAAACTTTGGACAAAGGGATCATTAGAAATCTTGCAAGAATGAAAGTTCACCACGAGGAAAGGGGCACAAATTTGGCTGTTGAGAGAACAGACTCCAAAAAAAGTAAACTTTTCAAACGGGAACTTGCCGTGAAGTCAAAGTCAAAGATGGACAACCGAAAGAGTGCCCCTGCTGAAATACTCTCAGCAGATGTTGCTAGTGAAGACTCTGAAAAGTTAGAACATGTTGCTTCAAGTTTTCTCAGTGATGAGACTGCTAGCAGTGACTCACATGATGAGGACAGACCGGGAACTAGTGCTCCATCAACATCATGTCAAGACAGTGAGAGGAGACGGGCAGCCTCCATCGGAGCAGCTATGTCTTCTGACAAGGGTAGAGATAGGGGAGTTTCATTTGATTCAACCATAAATGAAGATGGTCTGACTCACGAGGCAACCATTTGTGAAAGAGTGCAGAATAATGGGGATGGTGACCTGGAGAAAAGACTGAAGGAGGACAAGGAGAAAGCAATCGCTGTGTTGAAAAGAGTTCATCCCAGTAGGGTATGCACCTTTAATTACCAAATAAAGAGGTCTGCACTATCTATTTATTTATTTGTTATATCATATGCTGTTTTGTAATGTCCTGAGAGTTATTAAGTTGATACTTAGTGGTGATTATTCACCCTTTACACTCAAACATCAGCATGCATATTCTCCATACTGTTCTCTATACATTTAGTGACATGATGACAAGGAGAATTTGTTTAACAATTCAGTGCCTCTTTAGTTGGTGATCATGTCCTTCTTGTGATCTTAATGTGTGATTCATGGGTGATACTGTAAGAAAAAAGTAGATGCTGGTCACTCTCAGGGGTCAACAGTTTAATGGTACATGACATTGCTTGTGGCTTGTTTTAATTGTGGGTTTTTGTTGCAGTTACTTTTCAAAGCAGCAGAATGGAAGAGTCTTCCTCTTATGGCTGCATCACTTGCAGAAGGTAGACAAGAACATGCTGCACTTATTGTTTATTTAATGGCTGCACAGACATTTCTGGAAAGTGATACTTACAGTAATCACACCAACTGTGTGTAACTTTCCACTTTTCTCAAAAATGTACAAGTCATGAAAGTGTTTATGGAAAATTTTCAGGTGCCAAAGTGAACTGGGTAAATGAGGAAGATGAACGAAAAACAGCACTTCACCAGTCTGTCTTAGGGGTAGGTTTGACTCTTTCTGTTGACGGTGTTCTGCTATGCTAAGTACTTGCAATTCCTTCATGTAATGAAATTATTATTTTTCTTCCTCAAGGGATCATTACCAGCTTGTGAGTTCCTTTTACAAAATGGAGCTAAAATAAACCAGAAAGACAAGAGGGGAAGAGGTGCACTTCATCATGCAGCACTTCTTGGGCAGACAGGGTGGGTTGATCAAAAATAAGATTCTATTAAAACCATTTTCTCTCTTACCATCACTGTTTTCTTCAGTCATTGTGAGTGTATTGAGAACCTTGTTTGTGTCTGTAAGGCAAAGCATTTTACTTCTTTTTCTTTCTTGCTTCAAGTTGTTTTTATCAGTATATGAATATTGGTAAGGTTAAGACTTACAACCACATGTTTCAGTAAAAGTTCCATAACTGTGTGTACTTAAACCTAGTTCCTGTAGGCTTCTCTCACCTAGAAGATTGGAAAACGCAACCACATGTTTCAGTAAAAGTCTTCTTTTGTGAAAGACATTGTTAGGAATTGTAAATTTTATATCTACACCTTGTTTTTGGATGTCAGGTTATTTTGGTATCTATTGCGGTAAACATATAGCTGCTTTTGGTCCATTTCTAACTTGTCAACATTTACTAGAGAGTGAAAAATGAAATTGTTTATAGGTTGAGACTGGCAAGACTGAATGAAGAAATGAGAGAAGATAATGAGATTGCCCAGGGTAAGATCTTTTTAAGAGTGCTCCATCTATTTTTTTCTGATTTGTTTTGTTTGTTGTTGTTGTTGTTTTAATTATCAGTGAATTTAAGGAGTGGTAAGCAATGTAATCTAACCACTGTATTGTTCATCATGTTTGTCTACAATGAAAGTCCACTATCCCTGGATATTTCTGGGCAAGCAGTATGATGAAAAATATTATGATATCATAAATCAAATGCACTCTACTTATCCATGATTATAAGTAGTTGCAGAGGGAAATTACTCATTAATCACTCCAAAGGGTGTAAAGGTTAACCCTTTACACCCAAACATCATTATGCATATTCTCCATACTGTTCTCTATACATTTCCAAGGGTCTAACAAGGAGAATTTGTAAAACCATGAAGAGCTTTCTTAGTTGCTGATCATTTCCTTCATTCTTGTGACTTGAACATTTGATATAAGGGATAGATTGTAAAGAGAAATTAGAACCTTGTCACTCTTATGGATTAAAGGACTAACTGCTGTCATTTTTTTTTGTTTCAGGTGATGTTACGTTCAATGATGTATTCAGAGATTTTTCTAATATGGCATCCAGAGACCCTGACAGGCTTAAACGCAATTTTGATTCAAGTGGACCAAGTAGACAGACACAACTGTGATAACAAAATCAATTTGTTCCACCTTAAATTGAAAACAAATATTTGAGGTCACTTCATATCAAAATGTTTCATTCCTCAAAAATAAGCAAACAAATTCTCATTTCATCAAAGAAACCAATTTGAATATTCTTACCACAAACACAAAAGGAGTAAAACATTATTTCCAATTTATGTTTAGTTTTGTAGTAATTTGCACCAATCAGGAATTAATGTTCACACTGACAATATTACTAACTGTCATGTAATGTAAGAAAACTGAACTGTATAATTAACATATTTTTTATTCATTAGGAATTTAAAATTATCCCCATGATAATAACAGCATCGTTTAGAACAGAGAATAGAATCTTGCACTGAATAACTTAAGGAAAGAAAACATATCAGTAAATCATTGTTAAAAAAAAATAATGAAATTTGTAAATAAAATTTCCCCAATGACAACTGAATTGAAGGAAGGACATCAATGTTTAATGAAGAGTTGACTGTATGAATACTATGGTCAAAAAGTCAAAGTTGAACATGATGATATTAATGTTACAATGCTCTGTTATGAAAAATTGTACAGACTAGCTAGTTGATTTTGACCAGACTAAGTGGTATCCTTCATTAGATTGATATTGATTTTAAAAAAATAAAAACAGAGTGGTCTCTGCCTTTTTGTTTGAAGTCCCATCAGCTAATTTTTGTCATTTTGAATGGTGAAATGTTGAGGTTTGATATATCCTGTCATTTATGTTTACCTTTTTACACCCTAACATCAGTATACATATTCTCCAAACTTTTTGCCATACATTTCCTGAGGGGCTGGTAAGGAGAATTTGTTTAACAAACAAGAGCTGATTTATTTGGTGATAATTCCTTGTATTCTTGTGACCTCAATGTTTGATTCAGGTGTGATATTGTGAGGAGAAATTAGATCCTCGTCACTTTCAGGTGGGGTATTGGGATTTTCGGTTTTGCGGTTTTGGCTATTTTTAAGATTGGCTTTTCGATCTTTGTGCCAGAAAACTTCGGTTTTTCCTATTTGGGTCCCGTTTCTCTGCGATCTGAGCAGCAATTATGCGTCTCCACTGATCTCGAATAGCCCCAAAAAGCTCTGTATGCTCCACTTGTCACCACTGCATCAGATCGATCAGGGATTTGATCACAAGGATGTTGAAATTTTTAAGACTGTTTTGCATGCGGTTTTCGGTTTTGATCCAATTTTTTTGCGGTAGTGTGGTTTTGGATGATTGCGGCTGCTAATAGACCCCGATGCCCCCCTTCCTCAGCGGTTTAACAGGTTTAAGGGTGTGCATGTCAACTTTTAAAAATGCCTCCCAAATATTTTAATTACGACCACTGTCAATTTGTCTCTTAGTCTGATTAGCAAATCAAAAGGTCCGCTTCAGGTTTCATTTATTCTCCTCTTTCGAAAAAGCCAAAATAAAACTCAAAGGAAGCAAAGATAAAAACTTTCGAAGTTGTAGTTGACGCAAATAAAGCATTTTAGAGACTTCAGAGAAAAACAAGGTGTCAAGTGGAAAAAAAAGCACTTCCAAAACTGTTTTGTTTTGTTTTTCATTTCAAACTGTGGTAATGTGGTTTGTTTATGACACCAAATGCTTAGCTCTATTAATTATGAATGCAGACAAAACTTGGGATCTAATACTTTTATTTCAATTATTTTAATTTGAAAACAAATCTCCCTGAAAACATACTCCACCTTTCACATTCTTGCCAGAAACAAACCTAAATAAAGCTACGAGGATTGCCAACTGTCCATATCATTTTATAATATAGCATCTTTCAGGCTCTAGCGCAGCTCCCCAAGTCCCAACCATTTTGGTCGCCATTGGGAGAGAACATTTGGTGACTGAAATTTCGACAAGTCGCCAATTGGCAACAAACAGGAGAACATGTTGAAAATTTGTCCAACGAAAAACAAAACGTAATCTTTCGATTTCTTTACGTTGATTCAAATCAGTCAAATGTAAACTTAGCAGCATCATAACGTTGAAACGGTTAGATTTAAGTCGTTAAAATTTTCCCAACAGTGGCGCGTTATCGCGAAAAAGAAAATCTTGAAGTTGCGAGGATACCGATCGAGGAATTTCCGATACAGTCCCTAAAAATTGTATAATAACATTAGCATAATAATAGCGATTGCCAAGTCACGCACACTATTTCCATCCTTTAGTCAACAAGTATGAAATTGGTTCAACCTCAGCGAGGAGACCGAAGAGGAAGTGTTGGTTTTTGAACGCTTCCAAGACAGTCAGTAGGTGTTTCGGAAAACTGTTTTCAGCCACCTTAAACTAAAAGAAAATTTAAGGAAAATGCTGTTTTAATTAAAAGAATTACTCGATGCGCGTTAATATTCCGATTTGTAAGACCGACGTGTATAGCGTTATTGTTAACTTCAATAAATGAGATCTACGATATTTTGGCTTGTGGGTGGTACACATTATTAGTGTTGAAATTCGCCTTTTTCGCAACTGCAGAAAAAAGGTTAAATCATTGTCCAGCGTATGAAAATTCTCGCGAAATTTAATTCCCTATAGAACATTCAAATAACAGAAAAAATGATCTGAAATGTGAAAAAAAACAACATATACAAGATGTGTATCGGCAAATACATAAAAATTTTATTAACTGGTCTTACTGGTAATTCAGTTTATTTTGTACCTTCTGTTGCGAAGTGTTGTCTTTAATTTGCAAAGGTTTTCGCATATGGAGTAGAGATTCTCGCTATCATCTTCATCTGAATCGGCTAGATTGGTCAAACTCCTTCGAATATCATTCGTCCAGTCGTCAAAAGTTACGACATTTTGGAAATTAAAATGAATTTGAAACGCTTGAATCGCGAATTTTAATTCCCTTCTTTTGTATCTGCCGGCCTTGTTTTGAGATCGCAAAAATATAACCTCGCAAAATACCGTCTCACCAAAATCATAAAAGTTCTCGCTACATAAAGTACCACTGAGTAAGGTGGAAGAACGGATCTTCTCAGATAAGTTGCAGTTGTGATTGCCAAAAAGAAGCCTGAAATCCTGAGAAGGTTCAAAATCGGAGGGGTTTCAAGCCCGTGCCTTCCGAGACTATAACTGAGCTGCGTAGCCGCATGAAGGAAGAGGGAACGGCCAAATTTAAGTAGGTCCTCAGGTTAGATGGTCCGACGGTGCTCAACTAGTATCTAGCATCAATGTAAATCTCTAAAAAGCAGTACAATAGAGAATCTTTGACGCTGGAAATGATCCGTGGTTTCATTTTCATACGGGTATGTCTCCTATGTCTTCACTTTTGTATCACAGTTGGCAGTCGCACAAGTCAATCGAAAAAAACGATCTTGAAAACTGGTGAGAAAAATGAAAGTCGAACAACCAAGGCGTGTTTAGAGGCGCTCGTAATTAGTTAGAAAATTACTTTGGCTTAGGTAAAGGGGGAAGGTGAAGGAGATTGTGCAGCGACGAGTCACATCTCTTCTGGTTACACTACTAAGCGTGCAATTTGCCTTAGAAACCAAAAGCCTTCGCCATACTTGTGATTGTCATTTTAAAGCCTCTATCAAAATAATTTCTGATTAATGACACTTTTAGCACGTGTCCATTTCAGTTTCTGAAAGAAGTCTAGAAATGCGTGCAGTAACAAAAACGGCGAAAATTCGTCAAAATCGCTCTGACGAATTTGACTACAATTCGTCAAAATCGCCAAATCCATGAACAACCACTCGGTTTGACAAAGTTTCGTCAAATCTGCCATTTCGGTCACCGCGTGCATTTCTGCACTTAAGTAGAGATATGTTGAGGGAGTTTACTCTCTCCGTTTCCCATATCAGCTTCCTGAGTAGTCGAGAAAAGATGGCAGGCGAAAACAAACCATTGGCTAGATGACAGCTGTAACTTTGCCAAGAATTAAAATTGTAGCTCTTACCATAGAGAGAAACTGTGAAATCTGTAGCAATGACTGACCGGAAGTCACCATACTTTCATTATTTCAACTTACGACATAATGCGATTTTCATCTGATTGAAAACAGTGAGAATACAAACGCTAACAATGGATAATCTCAAGGAATTACTTAAACCAAAAACGTTTAACACAGTTAGCCACGCTGTAGTTGTTATTTGGATCCTGATCGGTGTAATCTTCCTTGGCATTTTTGCAGACGCAGAAAACAGCGAATCCAGGTATGATTTCCGCTGTGGCGGGGCGAAGAGTGAAAACATCGACCTTGTCCGTGGAAGATGTTTCGAGTTATACGAGAAGCGGTATAACAAACACGATGTTCCTATCTATGCCTTCGTGATCATGAATTTCTTCCTCATCGGAACTGTCTGTGCTATTTACTCCCAAATAGCGAGCCTCACAATCAATCAACTGTCGCCAAGCGCTCGTAACGGTGATCTCGAGGGGCAGTTGGGCGACCAAGGAAACGCACTTTCTAGTAAAAAGCTGTTTATCGCTTACTGCTGTCAACTTTTCGCAAGGATTGTTTTAGGAGTTCTCTTCATGGTTCTACAAAAACAGTTTCTCTATCCTCTGGACTTCCCCCCCAACTTCCCTTGTTATCTAACCTCTGGAGGGATTCAGCCAATGAATTTTACTGGCGTCTGGCACGATTGTCATAATCAACGAGCAACTAAGAAAAACTCCTGGATGCGCGCTGTTCTTGTCATTAATGGAATTTTTCTCTTTGGCATTCTGTTAGAAACCGCCTATATTTTGCTACGAGCCTGGAAAGAGGATAGTTTCATGAAAAATTCCAAGTTTCTAAAGGCTCACCTAAATCCCTTCCATGCTGACTCGCAAAATGCTACCACATCGACTGTGTTGAGACCTGAACCTCCGCAGCAAGAAGAAAGAACAGAGCAAGAAACGAACGTCCCACAAGAACAACACCAGGAAGAGGAAAGTAAAGAACATGAAACGAACATCCCACATCTACCAGGCAAGCCTCAACAACTCCAAAAACCACCGCTTCAGGAATTCATCGAGAATACAAAAGAAATTATTAAAGAGGAGACCAATCAAACTCCCCAACTCCGGTCGCCTTTTTCAAGTACTCCAGGCGAAGGACACCGAGTTAAACATTTGACTCTGGATCAGATTTACACAAAACTTGTCGTTGTTCCAGACATGGCTAATTATGACTTTACTGGAGACAGACTGGAGAAACTGGAAGTCTACACCAGATCTGGTGAGGAAAACACAACACCAAGAGGGCCGGAGGACATTCTTAACCACAAAAACAAAAACGTTTTGATCGTTGGTCGTCCCGGAATCGGTAAGACACTATGCTGTACCAAACTTCTCAGAGACTGGGCATTTAACAAAGTATTCCATAAATCACCTGATTCCAAAATCCATTTTGATGCTACTTTCTTCATCAAATTCAGAGCATTCAACGCGAAAGCCGACCTTAGCCTGAGGGAACTGCTCACATTGTCAGAACATTCCCCCTCAGATCACATGGATGATGAAGTCTGGAAATACGTCCTTGATAACCCCCAAAGAGTTCTCATTATTTTCGATGGAATCGATGAATTTAAACATAATTCAAAAATCGGCGACGAAAATTTCGAGCCTAAATTCAGAAACCGCGCAGACGAGAAGATGCCCCTATACGCCTTGTACGAGAAACTTGCGACTGGGAAACTTCTCAACGGAGCTGCCGTTTTAACAACCACAAGACCCACAGCTTTGCCATGCATCGAACGTGTTTCTTTCGACAAAATATTCGAGATCCTCGGCTTCTCGTCCGAACAAGTCAAAGAATACGTAACCAAATTCAGTGCTGAAGAAGACAAGGATGCGGGAGAGACAATATGGCGACACATCGGCGGTAACAGGAACATTCTCTCTCTATGCTACATTCCTGCGAGTTGCTTCATCATTTGCTCAACTCTCTTTCAAATGGCGAAGTTCTATGGTTCCAAGAGTCTTAGCCTACCAACGAATCTAACAGTTATTTACAAGAAAGCGGTGAAAATTTTTTACTTCAGACACAACGAAGAATTCCGCGGCAAGAATTTCGATAGTAAATTCTTGGAATCAGACAAGTTACCCCCTGAAGTGGAAAAGAAATTCTCGAAACTTGATAAAATGGCATTTCAAGGAATTAAAGAAGGAAGGCTGGTCTTTGAAGGACACGAAGTACGCGGAATGGAAGACAACGCTCTTTTTCACCGCTTACCCGACCGTCGGCCTGACACGTTTGAACGCGAGGAAAAATTCTGTTTCATTCATTTAACAATGCAAGAGTTTTTCGCTGCGAGGCACCTAGCAAACATGAATGAAACAGAACTGAGGAACTTTGTTTCTACGAACATCGCGGACGGCAAATGGCAGCTGGTTTTTCAGTTTCTAGCAGGACTAATGAACGAGAAAGAAAACCTACCGAGCGAAATCATCACAGACCTTCTTCCTGTGGAAACTGAAGAGAAAGAAAGCGTGTGGTACAACGAAGAGTGGACAGAGGATATGGAGCCAAGGAAAGTAACTTGTTGGCCGACTAGAGACAAAAAACATTTAGCAGTGACATTATTTAAATGCATTAACGAAAGTAGTGAGATGGAGGAAATAGTTCAGAGAAAACTACAACAAATTAACTTTAATGTGGTAAATTTTAATTCTTGTCAACTCACACCTGTTGATTGTGCTTCAGTAGTTACTGTAATTAAGAATGTTCAACAAATTTCACATTTAGATTTGGCCTTCAACAACTTTGGTCCATTAGGTTGTTTTGAAATTTGTAAGTTGTTAAAATGTAGTAAATCTCAACTGAGCTGGTTAGACCTCGAAGGAAATCAATTGACAGACGAAGGAGCAAAGTATTTAGCTGAAGCCATCAACAACAACAACTGTCAGCTACGCATGTTAAACCTCTGGGGAAATAACATCTCAGACATTGGAGCACAGCACTTGGCTGAAGCCATCAACAACAACAACTGTCAGCTACGCACGTTATACCTCTCAGCAAATAACATCTCAGACATTGGAGCACAGCACTTGGCTGAAGCCATCAACAACAACAACTGTCAGCTACGCACGTTAGACCTCAGAGCAAATAACATCTCACACATTGGAGCACAGCACTTGGCTGAAGCCATCAACAACAACAACTGTCAGCTACGCACGTTAAACCTCACAGCAAATAACATCTCAGACATTGGAGCACAGCACTTGGCTGAAGCCATCAACAACAACAACTGTCAGCTACGCACGTTAGACCTCTCATACAATAACATCTCAGACATTGGAGCACAGTACTTGGCTGAAGCCATCAACAACAACAACTGTCAGCTACACACGTTAGACCTCACATACAATAACATCACAGCAGGTAAACAACACGCAGAGAATTTACTTAGCAATAGTCAGTCTAACTGTCGCCTTACTATCTAACATCGCCAGTTCACAAATAATTGTGAAATCTGGAACAAAATATAAATAATCACTTACAATTCAAAAGGTGAGGCAACCAGCTCAGTGACAATTACAACACAACCACTAAAATCGTGAATGAACGAAAGAAAACAAAGTTTGTGAAGCGCTCAGAGCAGAGAGATTATTTGAACCGGATCGAAATGAAGAAAAATGAACCAATGAACATGTTTATTGAGAACAAAGGATGTCAAAGTGTCTTTTTTTGTAAACGAACCAATTAACATTAAAGTTAAAACCCAAAACTTACTGCATAGAAAACAAACAAACCTCGGACCTCTCAGGAAACTTTATCATTTTATGATTGGTTTATTTTGATCCTAAATTTACTGTATGCTTTTGTATGATTTGATCATTTATGTCTGTCACAAGAAATAATTTTGCTTAGTTTATTGAAGTTTTTTTGGAGATTATAGGCGGATCAGATGAGTAAATACGATTCAGATCGCTTGCAAGGATAAAAGTTTTCTTTTTTTTTTTAGTTTGTTTTTCTTTTTTTGTTTGTTTTTCTTTTCAATCAAAAGAATCCTGTTCGAGTAGTTTCTTACTGTACACAAATTGTAAATATGTAAACCATTACTATTCAAATACAAAAGACTTTATTGTAGGTTAGTGGTGTGAGACATATATTACGTAACACAATTTTTTAAGGCGTATGCAGTAGCTTTAAATATTGGAGTGTTTTTGCACATATTTTTTGCCTGTTACTATTACCATGATAAAATGAAAAACTTTGACAGTTGAGATTTCACTGACCAGTATTTGTAGATAAGAGCAGAACTCCTAAGTTTATCAGATGATTGTTGAATAAATCATGTAAGCAGATTTATTCTTTGTGTTGCTATCAATTCTATCAATTAATTTTCTAACCCCTATGGTTAGACATATCAGACAGAGTAAAGAGCTTTACAAAAAGCTTTGAAACAAAACAAAAATTGGACAAAGGAAGACAATGGGGGTGGGGCAGGGGAAGGGGGGGTTGGTAAAGCCTTCTCAATATCAAACAAAAGTAGAAATTTATCTGAGAAACATGATCAGCTCAAATAGAGGCTTTTTTCAGTAGTACCTTTTCTTTAGCAGAGATAGCACCCTTCTTAAAATCAACTGTTGCCCTGCCTTAGGTTGAAATACAAAATTATTCCAACCCTATTTTAAACCTAGACCAAAATTACACACCCTGTCTTAAACCAGCAATAAAACATTTTTAAAAAATTAAATGAAAATAGCTTATCACCTCAAATAAATGCCCAACCAGATATTGAAAATTCTGGTCCAAATTTTCATCATGTTTAATTTTTCATAATATGCATGTTTAGTTTTGAGAATTTGGTATTGGATCAACTAATAATCCCCTCCCCTGGCTGATATTTTCTTCAATCCCATCACTTGTCTGCTTGATATTGTATTGATATTGTAAGGAGAAATTCTGTCTTGGTCACTCATGGGATTGAAAGGCTTAAAGGGTTAACACACAATGAAAAATTGCTTGACCCTATTTTTAATCAAGTTTCTTTCACAAGTTAACAAATATTCAATACCCTATTTACATGAACATGTGAATCTGTCACTTACTAACAATTGTAATCTTAAGTATTCATAACATCTATAACCATAATGCTTTCTTTTCTCTGAAGCTTATAACCCATTAACTCCCAAGGACTGATTGCTACTTCTCCCCTTCAGCTGCTATACATTTCATTGTAAATTAATTACAAGAATTTGAGGTTAGATCAAGATAAAAACTTGAAGGTATTCTCATTACCTTATGGATACAACAAGGAGAAGCTACATGTTAATCACTTCCAGGAAGCAAAGGGTTAAGATGTGCACATCTGCAATTATTGTTAGGAGTTCTGTGTCTCAATATAAACAAATTGGGCTTTAACTTGGGGTAGAAGAGCACAGAACATGTCATCACAATGGAATGTACTGCACATCAAATTCATCACCTTAGAGAATGTGTAAAAATATGTGATTTAACTTGGTACATCTATCATCTTGGTAGTCTGGAAATGTGGAATTCTGGAAATATGCCAATAATTCTTTAGCTTAGTTGCATGTATCTTCTGTCTGGAAATGTGAAAATCTGGAAATAGTAAAAGGATATGGTTTTAACTTTGGTTCTGAAAACATTCAATTTTCAGTAACTAATAACAACAGTGAAAGAGAATTTTTGGACAAAAATAAGGGGTGTTTCAGCTCAGGGACAGTACTTGAAGTGTTACCAAGTGAATAATTTTGCCTTTCACTATCCCTACAACTTAATGGGAGGCCTGTTAGACAAATTAAGAATTAAAACACAACTATCATACCTCATGGCTGACAAAGATAAATGCTATTAAGTGGCAACTATGGTATTCTGTATTTCCTTTCTTCACATTTTCAATTTGTTTTTTTTCTCTTTTTTTATTCTTCTTTGGTATTTTTCTTTAAGGAAACAAAAAATCTCAAACCACTACCTACGGTTAAAATCAAGCAGAGGGTAAATAGTATACTAAATATTTAACTATCATAACAACACTCTTTAGTATGACACACTGTGCAGCAATTGGAATCATCATTTGCATGAATGTACTTCTGACACTATGGGGCACTATGGTAAGACTAAACTCTTAAAGATTCCCTGCCTTTCTGTAGACATACCACTAAGCATATCTATTTCCCAGAGAAAACTGGAAAACTGAAATACTCCTAAACTCCACCAACTTGGGGAGGAGGTTGATTAGGAAGAGGAACAGGGGGCTGGTTTCACTTTGGTATTCACAGGTGACTCATAATTCTCAAAAACTGTTTCACAATGTCATTGGGAAATCATCAAAAGAATACTTTAAAGGCCTGTTAACAGCTTCATCATCTGGAAAATTAGCCTAATGTTCTTTGAGAAGTATAAAGCAACTAACTACAGGGGAAGCAGAACTGGGAGCAGCAGAAGCTGAGGGAAACGTGGGGGGGGGGGGGGGGGTCAACAACTACACATTCAAACAAAACTATCATTCAAATGAAGTAAAATTATCACGTTCAACATGAACATACTGATCTACTGCGAAAAATAGAGTTAACTTTGATAATTCTTGTGGATATGCATTCAAAAATCAAGGTTGCTATGTTGAATTTGTACCAAATGAAAACATTTCACTCACTAAAAGCTGCAGACTCTTCCTCCTGCAGCTCCTCGTCGTCACCACCTTCTCCTTCCCTAAAATATCAACATGACGATGTTTGCGTTCCGCTCGTTCCTTGGAGTTAGCTAATACAAAATAAAAGCCAGTCTATGACTTCACGTGCATCTGTTGTATAGTTAAGGGGAGTAAAACGTACAACTGTGAGAACGTTTGATGAGGCAGCTTTCACGTTCAAATCGATAACAATGTCAACATGCAGAGGTGAGACCCTGAAAAACATGATTCCGAAGAGCGATGGCCAGTGTCAGGGCTGAACCAAGACGAGTCACAAGAGATACGATCTAACGAGTGTCCCACGATAATTCGCCATTTTGAAACCGTGAGGGGCTTTAGGACGAAACCACCAGCTGCTGGTACACTTCATGATACATACACCAACTATTACAGTGGCCATCATTATGGCGGAAAGAAAGAACGCGTTTTAATTTTATCACATTTTATAAAAAGGAGCAAGTATATTTCTCGGCGCTGACATTCATTCTTCCATAGCTCTTTTCTTTTGTTACAACGAGCATATCAGACTTTCCCGGAGAATCGTGATCGTGTGGTATTTTTGTATTTAATTTTTTTAATTCACACCGATCCATTTTCGATATTTCTTATTTTTTTTAGGAAGCCCAAAGTCACGAGGAGGATCCCCCAGCTACTGCTGGTCGTGCAAGAAAAAGAAAGTCCTCTTTTTGTAAGTTTTATATTTCACGTGTGGGAGCATGATTTCATTGTTCAGGTTGCAAGCTGTTGTATATGAGATTTTCATTTTCTATTTTCTCTCAGGTGGCGTTTGAGACAGACTCAAACAAGCGTAACCAGATGGATAGACGGTACATGAAGTCTATGCAAACAAAAGTATTTCAGTGTTTCCTTTTTTTAATTTTATATATATATTTTTTATATTTATTTATTTATTTATTTGAATTTCCCAATGTAATTTAACAAGACTTTAAATAAAAACTGTTTTTTAAGCTCATGATATCGGGGTTGAAATTGTTTGTATCTAAATCCCTTACAATGCAGTACCTCAGGATTTTTTTTTATTCTAAACTTGCCCTACCTTCCTTCCTTCCTACCTTCCTTCCTTTCTGTCTGTCTGCCTGGCTTTCTTCCTCTATTTTTTGCTCTATTTCTCTCTTTTTGCTTTATTTCTCTCTTTTTGCTTTTAGATGCAAGAATGGTATGCTAGGACTAAGCTGTCAGCACTCTGCTTTGCATTTTGGAAAGGCCAGTTCTGGATTGCAACAGGTTTAATGCTTTGACAGTTTAAGGCACTGATTGATGTTATTTATAGCCCACAGTATATTTTAAGTCATGGAAGATATGGAACATTTTTCTGATTTCTCATTCACTTCTCTATACAAGTAATACTTATTTTAACTAGTTTAATTCATTAAATTCTGAGTGCATTTTAACATCATTTTGTTTTGCATCTGTTATAAGTACCCACCTTTCTGCTTCCAGATTTTAATTTACAGTACAATACAGTTTGAATGTTTATTTCCTATAGTGCAACAAGTTCAAGCTCAAGAAATGGCAGCTGATGATGACATACCACCAGAAGACCCTGTGCAATTTAGAGTGGTAGATCTGAGGAAAATGGTTGTTAGGGAAGTCAAAAAAGATGGTAAAGAAATTTAAAAAAGCAAACTGGATAAACGGTTCGTTTTTCACAAATGCAAACAATTTTGGGGGTGATATACTTAAAAGGCTCTGCAATTTGTCTATTCTAATCGTACAACCCACAAGTTTGTTTCTCTAAAGTGCTAAATTGAATAGTAACGCAGTTGTTAAATGTAAAACTTTAAGCACCCACTGTCAATTTTCCCGTAGATTTGCAGAATTTATATGGTATATTTTCATGTAGGGAGATCTGAGCCTGGATGGGGGAAAGAAGCATGCTGACCAGTTTGGTGGCCTGAAGAGGTTGAATTCACAGATGTAAATAAAAGCAGCAAGTAACCACATCTGGAGGATTTAATTTCAATAATGAATTCATACAGAAATTGGAATCAATAACAGCACTCTCAAGAGGTTGACATCACAGTAAATGGTTCTGCTCACAGTCCTGTGATTCCCATTCCTGTATCATCGACACCAGCTTCTACTTTTATTTCTGATCCTCCCTCATCTGCTCCTGAAGTTTTAACAAGCCCCATTTGCCCTCCTGCTCCTTCATCAACACCTGCTGTCACCACTTCCATTTGTGATCGTACCTTGGCTACTCCTGAAGGTCACATTTAACCTTCTCTTGTATTTGAGGACATTGTAAAGAAGAAATTTGGGAGTGAATCAGTTTACTGCGGTAATATGTGGCAATCTGTACTGCAAACCTGCAGTAAACTGAATCAGATCCAAACATCAAAGATGCTGAGTATTCTAGGAAAACTGAATGAAGACGTAAGCTTCCTGTTATTAATTGAACTCCTTTTTGTTCATTACTTTTTTGTGCATGTATGTGTGGCAAACAAATAAACAAACACACCATTTCATTTATTTATTTCACAATTTAATCTAGTCTAGGATGCAAGTATTTTGTTTTGAATTTACTATTCCTGAACATTTCTCTATGTCATTTCATCAGCTGTCAGCTTAAGTTTTAATACCAGTTGTTCAGGTAGAAGCTTGGTAAGGGGGCTATGTCCAAGCAGTTTGGTCCTACTAACTCCAAAAGGTGGATATTGTTTATTTAAGGGTCCACTAATGCCAGGCCAATTCCAGCTCTTTAGTGTGATGTTCAAAAAGTTTTTTTTTCAACTTGATGATTAGGGTTGGGACATTTAATGAGGAATCCATCATGAGGGCAAACATTCATGAGAGTTAATTAACAGCCTTTGACTATTAATATTAATGTTATTTTGTTTATCAATTTGTGATCTACCTATTAATGCAAAGTGTTTTTTCCTTTCCTAGACTGAAATCCATATAATCATAAAGCCCCAAATTGCAAGGGACATTTTAGGATGCATGGTCAGATTGCCTTGGGAGGTGAATTTAAGTTTATCTCCTCACCACCTGGAACATCTCCTGAAGATCTCTCTATGTCAGCTTATCAGCCGTAAGAATCAGCGCAGACTTCCTGAGCAGTAAAAAGTTCAGTAAAAGTTATTAACTTGGAACGATTATCATCATCATTATTATTGTTACTATTATCATTATTTTCATTTATAAATTTTATTGTATTGGTTGTTATTAACTTTATATTCTATTGCTTTTAGAGATTTTCCAGCTATGTTGACCAGTCCATTTGTGAGCTTGGTCTGGAGCCATTCTCCTCAAGTGGGGATGGAAACTGCTTTTATAATTCACTATCCATACTCATGTCTGCACATGAAAGTGATGTTGAATTTTTTAGACCAGGTGTAGCAATGTATGGTCTTGCTCACTATGACCACATTGTTGATGAAGTAAGAACAATCAGTTATTTTTTGTTATGTTTGCTAAGCTTATTAGTGTACAATTTTAACATCCTTGTTTTATGTTTTAAGTGAACTTTAACAGAGGTTTACCTCTGGATCTCCTTTTCAAAGCTGAGACTGAGGCATGATAAATCAATCTTAAATTAATTTTTGTAAAATTTATTTATTAGTTCTTTCTTTAGGTGCTTGTTTATGTGGTTGCTTGTTATACAGAAATATTTTAATCCAGCTGTTAGAGAAATTTGCTACTTTGATATTCTCAGATTACTTAGCAAGCAATATAAGGTTGTGGTTTTTTTCGTTATCCTCTAAACACTAACTGCCATTCATGTCAATTCATTTCTTTTCATCAACTTCATTTGTGACATTAACTGCTTACAAAACCCAAAATCGTTTGATCACTTTTGATAATTACACAATTATTTTTTGTGCACATGGTTTTCAATCATATTTGACAACTGTCCAATAAACTAATATTTGTAGTAGCTGGAGAGATAGCTTTATTAAAAATCCCATGGCAGCCTAATAAGGCTGAATTGCATGATTATTTACAATACAATACTGGCTAAAATTGTAGGAATAGTAGCCATCTCAGTGTCGTGTTAACCGTTTCTGTTGTTACTTATGACCCTCTCCTTAGAAGTAACTAAACTGCATTTTGAAAAATTATATTCCGTTCGCAATATAACTTTAAAAGGAGTTACTTTGTGCTTCTATCATATCTCTTTTTACAGAATGCGTGGCATTTTAGTGATAGAAGTGATGCTTTGTAGTGAGCAGCCAGTGTGAGCCTTTCACCAAACGAGGTTCAGGAAATTAAAGGCAAATCCATTCAGGAAATTGTCACAAAAAGTGTCCAAAGCCAAGTCTTCAATGCCTTAAAAAATTTTACTGATATTGGTAACTAACTTGTTACTTGTTCGTTTTAAGGACTGGCTCGTTTCTCCAGGCAAGTTGGCATTACAATACTGACATCCGCATTT
Organism: Pocillopora verrucosa; assembly: GCF_036669915.1. Taxonomy (NCBI): domain Eukaryota; kingdom Metazoa; phylum Cnidaria; class Anthozoa; order Scleractinia; family Pocilloporidae; genus Pocillopora; species Pocillopora verrucosa. The sequence goes on along the minus strand of NC_089320.1, from coordinate 3,969,371 downwards.
TTTTAAAGAACTCTTACGGGCAACCTTTGCTGCCGGCTTTTTGAAGAAACCAATACAACAGCACTGCGAACTGTCTGGGGCTGTATGGTACCACACAAAACAAAGTCCTCCTTGTTGCTTCCAGCCACTTACAGGACAAGGAAACACCTTCAACCATATATGCCTCCTTCTGCCGTGGAAGTGTGGTGCATTAGATGCTTTCTTGTGCGTTTTTCAGGCGAGGATTTAACACCCAACATTCAAGTCGCAATGAGATGGTGCAGTGCCTTACCTGCTTTGAGTGGTACCACTGCGTTTGTTTGGGCATTTCTTTCGAAGAGGCCAAGGATTCCACCATAGTGGATTGTGGCTGCACGTTGCCCCACCCATATCGGAGTTACGACATGTGAGTGTATAGTGGAATCCCTATTGTTCGAACCTCCTGATAACTCGAACCCTTGAAATGCTGTTTCCCTTCCCTCAGTCAGACACTGTAACTTTACCCCGATTCCTAAAGCTACCTTATTATTTGAACAAAGTTTTGTTTATCTTGAATGTTGGAAAAAATCTTGATTCCACTGTACTTTCTCTGCTGCTTTTTTGTTTTGGCTCGTTTATAATGTTTTTAAACGTAGCGTTCTTTTCATTTTATCTATTATATTTTGTAGATCGGTGTACTCAAACCAAGGTAGCATTCTACGGTTTCTTGCGAAGGCATATTTGAAGGTTTGTACGTTAACGATACACTTATTATAAAGATTTTATCAAATCTAAATTACGGGTTAAAGTTTGTATTGCTTTCTTTCGTTTTCAGACATTAACAACAGAACTCCTAATTAACAAAAGTATACATTAAGGTTGGCACTGAACACCAAACATCGTCCTTTGTCGCACCGAGACTTGATGAGGTTGGTAGCAACTGGACCTCTCGGAGGACACGCGGTAATTCTATTTGTAGATTTAAAAATGTCTGAACAAAAAGAATTGCCATACTTAGAATCGCTTGTAGGACATCGACGATTACTGATTGTGTACAGGGACAAGTTGCTTTGCTACGTAATTTCGTTTTTTCAGTGTTCTTTAAAATATGACTGTTTAAATGCCATTATTCCGCATAACGCAAAAATAATATGCTCGCACGGCCTTAGTTTAGTTTAGTTTCGCGATTTTCGGCTATCATGGTACACAACATGCAGGCTGTTTAAAACTAACAAAAAAGTAAAGGGTCTTTGCGTTTTTTCGTTTTTTATCTAGTGCTTGTTGACATTATGATCCTTTCGTTTTCAAACAAACAGGCCGAGCGCATGACAGCAGTTGCACTGCCTATCATGGCTTCACTTACGAAAGACCTTTCCCTACAGACCCGGCTCTTTATGTCTTCATGGTGTTGTTAGAAATTAACCAACATCACTTTAGTCATAAAGTTTCTTAAGTTTACAAAAGGTTGGTGGGTATGAAATGAGTGAATACCCAACAGATAGTGCAATGCTTTTGAGTCATTATTCAAACATATTTCAATTCTGACCATGTGATCGATTTTTGTGTACAAATCAGTCTTCATGGCGTTGTTAGAAACTAACACCGCTTGAGTGGTAAAGTTTCTCAAGTTTATGAAGCGTCTGTGAGTACGAAATGAGTACACAACAAACAAACAACTGATCAATTTGTTTTTAGAAACGAATAACGCTTCTAAAGTTGTCTCTTAAACATATCCCTATTGTGATGATCATCTTTACGATGTTCTCGCAAACAAACAGCACTTAAGTGCATGATAAAGATTTCTTACCTATATAGCCTATTTACACTGCGTAAGTCTGATCTTTTAAGTATTTGTTTCTTTAGACGACTTGTCTTTTTATTTAGGGCGACATGAATAAAATTTTGGGCGACACAACTCAGGTTCCAGGCTACAGACTTCAGAAGAGATGACTTCCGAGCGACTTGACCGGTTACTACTAGACGCTGCAGACTTTTCCCTCTTCAATATCTTCTCCTTCGTTAAAAATATAAAAACGACAATTTTTTTTCGTTCCGTTTGTTAATTGAAGTTAACAAAGACAAAAAGCATACTCAAAATCGCCGTTGCATCGCACATAATCAAAAAATACACTCCTCTATTACAACTAATCAGCTGATCGGATTACGCGTCACGTTCGCTTTTGCATCAAATTCATCGTTTAAAGGGTGCCCTTAGCGAAAATTATGGAATATTCTGGTCTCAGATACGAGTTTTTGAATACAACTTAAATAATACACGCGATGTCAAACGCAAAAAAGGCTACTGGAGGTAAATAACTTTGCTTTTCAAAACCACGTGTTCGCTGTCGGTCGTTTGCGAGGGCTTTAGCTAAGTTCTCACCTCGATTTCTTGCCGCCGATCTCGACTGTTTCCTTCACCACTGTCTATTCCTTCGACAGAGTATTTGGTAATAAATATAACCACTAGAACATCCTTAGCGGGAACAAGATGGACCCTAAATATCCCCAACGCCGATGTAATCAATCACAGCAGAGGCCTCCCAAGCTTATGTCTCGAGAAAAAAGCGAATGATTTTAAACTTCATGAAAGCGTCACGCTTTCCCTAAGTTTTTCACTGGAAGTCAACAATATTATCCCATGTACAAATATCGCATTTATTTTGATCAATTTCATTCTTTTTATTTTTTACGAGACAATTTTAAAGGTCACCCAAAACTGCTCAATTTGTCTTCTGTGGCCCCTATAATTAAGCTATAAATATCGAGCGCTGCCAAATCCTTATTTCCCAATCTAGAAAGCTGATTATTTTACATATTTAAGAATGCTTTTATTTCAATACGTCAAAGGTGAAACAATTGCATTCTGTAAAATTTTGACCGAGTTATGAAACTTTAAACTAAAAGGCTCAAAGGTGCAGGAACAATTATGTGATGGAGTATCAAGATCGATGTTAATCATCATTTTGGCCTTTTTTTTAACGAAATGAAAATACTTTTTAATTCCTTTATGCAAATTAATTGCAATTATATTTTTATGACCATTTTCATTTTCTATGAGGCGCTAAAAAAGAGCCGTGTGTTTCTGTTTCACCTAATTAAATTACAGATTAATTTTGATAAAGAAATTCGACGATAGTTACATTTCCTTTTAATACAGGTACATCTCTTCAAAAACACACGAAATGTTTTTTGCTTAAAGCTTATTAAAGTGAAGACTTTTTAACTTTTTTGTGTGGCATTTCTATTTTTTGCGAAAGAATATTTGGCAAACTTGTTTATTTCTTCCTAGTTCAATTAAAATCTGTCGGGAACAAAACGATCTGTCGGCAACATTTTCAGACAAATCCGAGGCAGTGTTTCTTGGGACGTTTACTTTGTTAGCACTAAAAATGCCTGCTGTCTCCCCAAATTGTTCTCTTTACGAAATACTGCAAAGTCGGTTCTAGTGGGGAGGAAGTAGAGCATGCTTTGTTCTCCGAGTGTAACGCAGATATATCCGCCCATTTGGCGAACTGCTACTTGTCAAAATACAGCGAAGTTACAGAAGCCAAGTTAATCATAGCGAGAGCGGGAATTCAGCATTTGCCGAGAAGTGAGCTCGAGGGAATGACCATCTGCCCGAGGCACAGACACTTGTTAGGAAGATTCAAACGACTGCTTAAAGAAATCTTGCGCTTTTTTGGAATACCATTTAAATCAAGAGACAGGAAAAAAGACCTGATTGAGCAACTGATGTCCTTTATACAAGAATGTTAGTGCTTTAATGAAATGTGACACATGGGCCGCGGTTGGGATGACTGTCAGCATGGAGCCCTGGCAAACCAGTGATAGGGCATTTAGAGTGAATTTGTTGAAGAGCAATGTGCACCACCTCTAAGTACCCTGATGTACAGTTCTATATCGATGAATGAAAGTGCTTAAAGCATTAACATGTAATTAAACCCGTGAAAATTATTTTAAAATTGGCGCCTGTTATTTTGTAGTCATGCATTTAATGTCAAAACAAAAAATCATAAGCCTACCGTGACCGTGAATCATGTTGACCCTCACTCTATAGCATTTACGAGCATTTACAAAAGAGATTTTCTCTATTGGCTCCTCTAAATTTTCTCAATGATTTATGCCTTTAACTTAAATTACTAAATTCGCTCACCTACTTTTGGAAACGTTTATTAAATTAAATATACCAATTTCTATCGGTTACATAATTTCTCAATTTCTTCTGGGAGATTTTCATACTCTCGATGAGACATCATCATATCATGATTTAAATGCCGAACTAAATGTTTCTTTAATTTGAGTTCACCAGCCGTGAGACAATCTTTTAATGCTGGTATTGCGTGACTAGGCTAGTTCACGGCAGTCCACAGTCACGCTTGAAAATCTCCACGGCGTTAATCATGAGAACCAACTAGCTCACAATCTAAAAAACTTTCACAAATAGTAAGACGAAATTTTTCCCCAAGTACGGGTGAGTTATTTTCCCAAAGAAAAACGGCAAAAGAGGCCTGAAAAGATTATGCACAAGATAAAAACACTTGCGCGAAATGAACAACTTGGTTGTCAAAAAAAACTGGATTCCCCTAGCGCATTGTGTTCAAAGGAAATGGCTCTTGAAATTTTACGTAAAGCTGTCAAGAAAGGATACAACAGATGAGTTTCACATTTATAGGAACACTTCTTTGAACGGCTAAATGTTGTTACGGAAACTATTTTTGACACGTATTATAACACGAATGCATGAAGCTAATTTGCATGTGAAAAAATGGCCGAAACGATGACTTATATCGAACTTGATACTCCATCAGATAATCTTTGCGGCACCTTCAAGTACTTTAGGGCTGTTACGCTTTAGAAACCTGTCTGCAGGTCGAACCGCCTTATCGTTGGTTTCAATCAAGATGGCGAATATTTATGAAATTCGCCAAGCTCTCTACGGTGCAGGATGAGGAGTGCCCAAAAGTTTTATTCTATGTTTAACTTTCTGTTTCTAAGTAATTTTGAGCTGCAATAGACTTGACTCTAGATCAGGTCCCACGTAAGAGAAAATAGCTTTCAACCGCATGTATCTCACTCCTCACAAATTTCAATGCTCACGATAAGGTATTTTGAAAGTTTCATAACTCGGTAAAAATTTTATAGAACGCAATCATTTTACCTTTAAAGTATTGAAATGAAGTCATTCTTAAATATGTAAAATAATCAGCTTTCTAGATTGGGAAATAAGGATTTGGTAGCGCTCGATATTTATAGCTTAGTAATAGGGGTCACAGAAGGCAAATTGGGCAGTTTTGGGGTGACCTTTAAAATTGTCTCATAAAAAATAAAAATAATGAAAATGATCAAAATAAATGTGATATTTGTACATGGGATAGAATTTTCGACTTTCACTGAAAAACTCAGGGAAATCGGCGATCGGCCGAAATTTGCCTTATCCGTTCTTACGCGGACAGCCTCTTAAGTTACGGGAGGAACCGTCGAACACGTTGTCAGGAATAGTGTGGGGGTGGAATATGGTCGATTTACAACTTGAGATATTTTGAAATATAAACTTTTTACACGTAAAATTAATAAAACTTACTCCCATCTTGTCTTTTCGCGGTTATTTTAGGCGATTTTTGCCATTTTAAGGTTGATTTGCTGTAACAAGAATATCATACTCAGCAAATAATATTGAGATAACAGGTGTGAATTTAGAGCGTCGGTAACAGAATGGCTACGAACTCAGTCAAACTCACAACGTGGCTCCTGCAATTGTTACAGCTCACGCTTCTTTTCATTGACTCCTCTAAAGACAAACTACCTAGAGAAAAAGTTTGTTATCTGAGCGGAGAAAACCGCTTCACCTGCAGAGGTGGGACGAGGAAATTTTGTGTGAATTTCACTGTAACGTCACTTACGAAAAAGGAACAAGATCTGCTCGTGTCCGCTACCTTGGGCAATTGTTAGATCAATTGGGTAGTTTAAGAAGGAAATCAACCGCGCACTTGAAACATTCGATTCCCACTCGGCAATCTTGTAAATCAGTTTTTATAGTTATTTTAATTTTTTACAAATGATTGTAATTAAAATACTATTAGTATAACTGAAGATTCTTAACCGAGTTTAAATAAAGATCTACAACTACTACTACTTCTATCTTCACATTCTTCCACTCCTCTGAGTAATAAACCTATTCCCACGTGACTACGAACTATTTGATGAGGCTGGTTAAAGCATTTACTCTGACGAGGGGCCAACCCTCAAAACGTCAGCTTTGAAACTCTTTACGGTGGGAAATTTACGTTATCAACTCAGTTGATAATACCAAATTACCTTGTAATTCTATCCCACCGACGTGGCGACACAGTTTCTTTAGAAACTTGCCCCTTTGCCTGACTGGTAAAAGTATGGTATGTTACCGTCGGAGAAACGCCTGCCTCAGGCCCCTTTCTGTACTACCGTTTCGTTTGAAAACACATACTTCTTGATGCGTTTTTGCCGGTTATCCACACTAAACTACTCGGATCGTGTAGCGCTGGGAGAAACATATGTGATCGGTTGGCACTTTTAGAGCGCCTTTCGATTGAGTTGAAAACAGGTGAAGCGCGGGAAAACGCGAGTAATCAGGTCGCGATTGGTTTTAGTTTTATATCTGATTGGTTGGGAGGATTGCACGAGTTTTCTGGACCAATCACAGAGCAGAGTTGAATAAAATTACCGGATTTTTTGTAAAAACTGAAATTGCCCTAGTCATTTTGATTGACAGGTTCTCCCCGGTTTTCACCTTAGAGCTTCGTTTTACATATGAACACCTAAAACAGGTTACTTTGATGACAGTCTAACTTACTAATTATTTCCCTAATTAAAAAAGGTCTGGTTCCCACAACACAGACTGACAACAATTGAAAACGATCATGTTTATTTTTGCACAAGGCCAGAAAAATAAATTAAATACCCCGTTATTTGGACTTCTATCTTAATTGAACGCTGGGAAATCTTCAAGGTGACATATTCAGTGGTTAAAATTAGATAATTGATTTATTTATTCGTTTTCCTCAAGACATTTGTTCTTGATAAGAAACCATGCACATTTTCACTACGTATGGCTTGATATCAATGCATCTTCTGTACAAAATTTTCCCAAAATTATTCGAATTAAATTTCAAGTAAATAGAGCAATCTCATTCCCAACGTTTTTGAAACGCTTGTTAAAAAATCGTTCATTTAAAACTGCAAATCATTTGCGATGATTTCTGGACAGTTTCCGATTTCTTCCTTACTTCCTCTACTGCATTCACTCCTGCCCTTAGCGAGAGCAGAAATTTGCTTTGAAACCATCGAATACATTCTGTTCTTCTCAGAAAATAACAGCACTGACTGAAGTAATTCATGATTGATGCGGATATTTGTAGTCATCGATTGGTACCACGGTTTCTTTAACACTTTGTGGTGAGACCCATCTCAAGATGTAATGAGAGCTGCCTGCCTTGTCATTTGTTCCTGGAATAAAGCCACTGGTTACCATGGGGACAAATCAAACACTTTACTACTATGAATAATGGGGTAAGTTTCTAAAGAAACTGTGGTGCTGCCTCGGTGGGAGAGTATAGCAGGTAATTTAGTGTTAACAACTGAGTTGAAAACGTAAATTCGCCACCGTAAAGGGTAAAAAAGCTGACCAAGGGCTAACGCTCGAAACGTCAGCTTTTTTACCCTTTACGGTAGCGAATTTACGTTTTCAACTCAGTTGTTAACACTAAATTACCTATTTTACTACTATGAACGGCAAGCCACAAAGTGACCGCAGCGGTCAAAAGTCTACGCATGTGCAAACGCTAAAGCGACTACGAGGCGGTCCAAAATCTAGCTGTCAGGCAATCTCGAGCCCAAGGATCATTTTAGCTCCTTGTCACCGATATGGTAGCCAGAAAGCAAGCTGTCTCGCAGGAATAATAAATCAAAACTATAAACAACCACACGAGCCAAGGAGTTATATCATTTTAAAAGTGTATAGGAATATCGAAAGGGATGAGATAGTGACGTGGAAAACTAACCTGAAAGACGCGCACCTCCAAAAGGTTGCTGACCCACAACAGATCCAGTTGATTTGTCGTTGATATAAAAGTTACCAGCTGCATCTTTCAGAATATCAGCTGCTTCTTGGATAAAATATCTGCAAGGTTTTTCATCCCAAAATACAAGAGTAAACGCACTTTCGGTTCACTAACATATCTAATTTCGACTCAAAGCAGATAAATACTAACCTGTCTTTTGCAAAAATGGACCCGGTCAGAGCAAATGGAGAAGTCTTGTCTACCTACGAGGCATCAATAGTGAAATATCAAATCTAAAGCACAGGAACACTTCTGTAAGTATTTCCTCCACAAGATGGTCACAGATTCAGACTCATTCAAGATGGTCGCAGATTCAGCGCATTTCGTTTGCGCGTCGTAAACCAAAACCAAATTAAAAACAGTGCCCATCAAAACAAACGAAAATAAAGCGATTTTCATTTGAGTGTCAAAAGTAGTCGAAAATTTTCAATGACGTTGCTTTACTTCGCATTGTGATTGGTCCAGAAAACTCGCGCCACTCTCAACCAATCAGATACAAAACTAAAACCAATCACGACTTGGTCGCCTGCGTTTTTCCCGCCCTTTAGACTATATGGTTGTTTTCACTTGTAGTCCTCATGAGCTCATAGGTCGTAGGTCGTTGTTTTGAGTTAACGAAACTCAATCGAAAACTGCTCCATCAGAACCCAGAGTATAAAAAAGTAAAACTGACAAAGGTGCCGGAAAACAATTAACCGGGTTTGAAATCGGTTTTAAATTTATCAGCTGATTGGTTGAGAGTCTGCCAATCACAAAGTGAAGTAAATTAAAAAAACCAATACAATGCTAAATAATTTTCAACAAACCGTTGACAACTACACTCCTATATTAGCTAACAGTGCTCTTACTAATTGAAGCGTCTCCTTGCATTTTTGGTCTGGGTATACGTATACGGTAAGAACAGGGCCGAAAATTTCCTGAAGAAGAAATTAGACAGAATCAAACAAAATTAAAAGAAATGAATGAGGCAGTAATCAGAACAGTACAATTTATAAATCGTAAAGAAGAAAACTTTTGACAGAAATGCGTTTACCTCGTTCATGAGTTTGTCATCGGGTTTCTTAGTCTCGATGATAGTTGGTTCAACAAAATAACCCACACTAAGGAAGAAGAAGAGAAGGATTTCAAATTACTTAAGAACACAGTTTTCTAAAGGTATACGAAGTACAAGTTATACCTCGCAAATTTCATTATTGTTATTTCCACTTTTGTCGTGTATCGACTTCTAGAAGTGTCTGAAATTAGCGGATATCGTTACGAAAACGGACCCAGTTTTTGAAATTGGACCAAAACGTCTGAAAACCGATGTCCGAAACCAGTCAATACCGTCCAAGAACGGACGCAAGTGTCCGAAAGCGGACGAAAGTCTGCTATCTTTTTTGGCTGAAGTGTCCGAAGCCGAACGGTACTGTTCAAGAACAGACGCGATCTTCCGCAAACGGAAGCAAGTGTCCGAAACCAGATGGTATCGTCCAAAAACATACAATTTTCCGAAACCAGAAGCACAAAAAGTCTACTTCAGGAAGATATCGTCAGTTTGCGTTTACTTGCGTCAGTTTCCGCATGTTTCCATGTGATCTGGGACTCCTGCGCCCTTTTTTCTAGCCCGCAGAACAAGCGTAATTTTGTGTGGCAGGCGGAGGCAAGTGCGTGGCGAGCGCGAAGTGCGAGTCGCGCGAGGGAAGAGCAATTCGCGCTCACCTCGCGCATGCCTCCGTTCGCCTACAAAACGGATGAAAATAAGCCCGTTCTGCAGGCTATAAAACGGGCGCAAGTGTCCGAAATCAGATGGAAACGGACGCAAGTTTGCGGAAACGGACGATGTCGTCCTGAAGTAGAACGGTACCCTCCGAAAATCAAATTGTAAATAATCGGTGTCATGCAGAGGAGGGTATGAACAAGAAATAACTGAGAAACTTAACATTTACTTAATTATCATAATGTACTATTATCCTAATAATAACACTATGAGCAGCGCACAGGAAACATCCTTCTGGTAAACTCAAGTCAATCTCACCTGTCATCGCACTTTCCTCCGGCAATAATACTGAGATCTGGGCTTTCTTTGGCATAATCGATGTACTCTTTTATTTTCTTGTACGACTGAAAAAAAAAAAAAGAAAAAAAATCACTGGAATGTTAATCACAAACCTAGCTATGTACTTCCTCAGGATCACAAATTAGGTAAAAGGGTTTTACCTTGCCATCAATAACCGCTGACACAAAGGTATCGTAATCCTCTGGCTGCAATAAAAGATAACATTTTAACAACAGGTTACAGCGCTTTTCGTTCAAGTGTCGTTAAAGCAAAACCAAAGTTATCACAACAATCAATTAGAACAAGGAAAAATATCACAAGAAGTCAATGAAAAGGAAAAGTAAATACGAGTAAATCGCTTATTAAAAGCGCAGACAAACGAGGGCAAAAAAGACGAGATCGGTGTTAGTTTCGAATCTGATTGTTTGAGAGAGTGGCACGAATTATGTGGACCAATCACAAAGCAAATTAAAGCAAAACCAATGCAATCCCAGATTACTTTCGACAAACATTTGAAAATTACTGTATGAAGCGTGACAATCAAGGCTTGTTAAAATTAAAGATTGTATCAGTGTACCCTAGATAAGATGTCGAGAAAACCTCTTATGTAGCAAGCTTACTTACCGACCCCATTTTCAATTCTTTGTGTTTTTGGATAAGAAGTTCCTTAACCTAAAGTATGAAGAAAAAGGACTACTAGTAAAAACCAAAAAATCACAGGTATATTAATTGTATTAGTAATTAAGTAAAGACTTTATTTATAGGGCCGGTGCTTAACTCCGGTTTTCTTAGCATGAAGCGGCTAGCTACTCCCCCCTGGGTGGGATGCTAGTCCATCGCAGGGTTACCCCCAGCATATTTGCTGGTACCCATTTGTATACCTGGGTGAAGAGAAGCACTGTGAAAGTTTCTTGCCTAAGAACACAACACAATGACCCTGGCCAGGGCTCGAACCCTCACCACCCGATCCGTAAGCCACCGCGCCTCCACACTATTAATTGCATTAATTGAAGTTAATTATTTAATTAAACTCATTTTCTAGGTCTGTACAGTAACCTACGGAGCCTCCTTTTTCCTCTCTAATCATAAATTGGGATGCAAAATAATCGGGGCCTTAATTTACAGTATGAGCGTTAACCTCAAGCTTGGGAGCATGAGGTATGTACCATTTGATGGAAATTTCTAACTAGGAATTCCATTCAAATGGCTAGCGCCCCATTATTTGAAAATCCTTCCTTCGCCTTATACAGACAGCACCTTATTACATAAACTTTTAAAACAATTTTATTTAGCGATTACAACATTCGTGGCGTTTATTGTTCAAGTTACCTTATTATGGCATTTTTTCAAAATAATGAGATTTGCGAGTTTATCCTGCCATGCAAATTTCAAACAATGAGGTAAATGGAAAGCTTACCTCTGCCCACTTGGATTCTGGAACATAAATTCTTGAACACGCGGAGCATTTCTGACCACTATACCCATAAGATGCTCTAATGGTGCAGTTAACCACCGTGTCTGAAATATTCAGCGAGTTAAAATTGAATTAGAATTTTTAAAAGAACTTTTTCAGAGTATAGAGATGATCATTTAAAAATTCCACGTAAAATGTTCTCCTTGATTTAACGAAAGGAAAACGGGTGTGCGCGAGGCTTGCATGAATAAGGAGGATTTACCCTCCTAATGGTATTCTGAAGACTTTCAGAAAACTATTAATATCTTTAAGGAGTTAAACTCTTCGATAGAACATACTCAAGACTGTAAGGCTGATTTATACTGACGCCGCTGTGGTTTAATGCCGCTTGTTCGACGTCTGTGCGGCAAGTTACGGACCGAGTTTCTTCCTTTCGGATTTATGGCCCCAAGGGGAACCCTTCGAGCCATACGGAGTGATACTATTTCATTAGTTAGTTACTATAAGCAATTATGAAACTCAAACTCAAACAAACTTTACCTATGTCAGCAGACTCATGTAAAAAGTGGAAATTCTTTCCTCCACATTCTGCAACCACATACACAAGATAAAAAAAAAAAGGTTAAAGAGCTTTAATCTTCATATTAAGAAAAAAACACCTTGCTTCAAAACTGAGATTTCACAAACCTCCAATTAATCTTGGGAAGGTTCTGCAAACAAAATAACAAGTAAAGCAACAGTTTTTAGTAACTTCCAGGGCTGGGTTCTAGATCTAATTATATATGCCTACCAACCTCACTGGTTGGTAGGCAAAATGGTTCCTCCAAAATCATGGCTTTCCCAAACTTTTTATACAATCTTGAATTCTCAAGATACTGTATGTGATCAATGCTGTTTGAAAATAGCAGGATGATTGTACCTCAGAAAATCACTAAAAAGCAAACACCTTTTTGATTTTTCCTTTATTATCTGAACAAGATTAAGGCTAGTGGTTTTCAACCTGCTTGAAACAATGTTTCCAAGATTTCTGAGCCATTTAACACTCTCTCTCAAACAGTGCCAAAACATTTTCAACCAAAAGGGAGAAGTTATGTAAAGAAAGGAAACTATCAATACTAAAGGGACATAGTTTCATTTAACCCTTTAACCTCTAAGAGTGACCAGCATCTAATTTCTCCTTAAAACATCACCCCTGAATCAAATGTAACGGTGACAAGAATAAAGGAAATGATCAACAACTGAAGAAGCTCATGATTGTTAAACAAATTCTCCTTGTCAGCTCCTTAGGAAATGTACAGTGAACAGTATGGAGAATATGTATACTGATGCAACAGTGTAAAGAGTTAAAACATCAAATTCTTTGAGTCAAAATTGCACAAAAAGAATGGCAGACTGAGTGGAGCGTTGACTGAGTGTGGATAAAGTATTTTTAGACCTTAGAACTGAAATGGTTAACAATAATGTATGAGCTGGCATGGTTGGCTTACCTGTATATATCAATGTTCTCTGCAACGTTTTTCCAAATGTGTCTAAATGTTCTGAAGAAATAAACCAAAGTGATCACAACAGTTTACACAGTGAAGAGATGGAAAATTAGCCTGCAGTGCAGGAGTCTTATTAGGGTGAGTTAACATTAAGAAGCATGCAATCGTTTGTTCAACTGGCCATGTTTGATTTGGATTTAGAGTCAACCATGGGGAGAGGGGATGAGGAGAGGCAAAAATATTCACTCCCCCACCCCACCCCTCTCCTCATTTTTTTACTGTTGCTCACCCCCAAGGTACAAATTTCTTTCTCTCCCCAGCCTTCTGTTGCCATTAAAATTAAAGATGACAGTCATAATTTTGCTAAGAAAATTCTGAGCACTTGCTTCCCAAAATTACACCTGCCCTGCAGGCTGATGGAAAATTAGCAGCATTTCTTTATGCATACATTTTTAAATCAATTGTAAATAGAGTATGTATAATTTACTTGAGGAAAAGTTGAAAAATTATTCAATCAATATAAAAATTGCTCATACTTGGTAGTCAGCTGCTGATTGCAAGGTGAGCCCACAATTCTCTTTTTCTCAGAGAGGAAAAAGGGGGGCAAATGACACAGGAAGGAGATAGGGTTCTGTGACTTACTCAACGCTGCCAGTAAAGTTAATTCCTGCTAAATGAGGTGATGCTGTTATCACATCTCCAAATGTCTTGCCAGATGATGGAATAAAGTTCACAACACCTGCCAAGAAAATAATAAATAAATCATTGATAGATCACACCAACAGCTCTGAGGATTTATGTTCATTTATCACTAATCAACTGAGAAAACACTAGATCATTTCCAGCAATAACAGCACAGGAAACAAAATGTATGCCCTGTATTTATAGTAGGATGGTCTCTGTACAGTCTCCTCAGAGGATCATAGAATTTGATTTTCTGAGTGAGAATGGTTATGAAAAGATAGGGTGTTATTTTTCTTTACAAAACCTGAGTGGAAGTCATTGTCTGAGTCAAGCTCTTAATTGACGCCACATGATGACTGCAGAGCTGTCATAAAAAAAGTATTAATGTTTTTTGCACCCCAGCAAGTTACCAACCTCTCAAAAACTCAACCCTGACAATTGTGTAAACGTACATTTTATTCCTTGGATTTGTATTTACAAGTCTTCATGTGCCCACAATTAGCTTGAGTGCTATTATAAGTGGGTTGCGTGTTTGACCTAAAACTATTATATAAGCATTCACAAATTACTTATAACCTTATAGGATTGTGAATAGGACAAATTTACTGTTACAGAATAAATAAATTTACAATATCATACAGGGATTTTGAGGTACAAATTTAACGATTGACAAAGGAGTTTATCAACTCAATAATCAAAGCAATATTTTATTTTGTTCTGCAACAAAATTCTCACTACTAGCCAACAAAGAATTGTATGGCAATGAATGGGGAGGATTTCTAGCTTAGTACATTTCTCAAGAGTGAAGAGGTTAATGACAGCCTTGGTCTCTAACCACTAATGGATTCTAGACTAGCATTATTTTCAACCGCATATAAATAAACAATAAAAAAAGATTCATTACCATCAGGAACACCAGCCTCTTGGAAGATTTTGTACACCTGGTAACTGGCCAACATTGTTGTTAAGGCAGGTTTCCAGAGAACAACATTGCCCACAATTGCTGGGGTACCAGCTAAGTTTCCACCAATAGCAGTGAAGTTAAAAGGTGAAATAGCAGCAACAAAACCCTGGGGGTGGCAGGGGTAAATATATACATGTTAATTGATGGTTTAACAAATAACAAAGGCGGATAACTCAAAGTACCATTCAATACAGTCATTTTGTTACCCTACTTTCCACCAGTACTTTTTCCCTGTTTTTCAGTGTTCTAATGTACATAAAAAAATTATGCACGTCTGACTGGCTGAAAACAAGTGCATTCTCAAATAGTGTGCATGCTGCCAAAATTTACATTATTTTGTCTAGACTCTCTGTGATGTTTTTTCATGTATATTATTAACAAGTAAAAACATGATTTCTCGTGCAATTTAGCATTATAAGCACTTTTTCAATGTTTCAAAGATTGCAACTTGCACTTGCCCTATCGGCTCATGCAATTTTGTTGTCTTCAAAAAATTTATTTGTGCTTATTAAAACCAAATGGCACCCAAAATCATGTTATTACCTATACTAATAACATGATAATCTAATTTTATGTATTTTGATGCCCTTATAAAATAAAATGGCATAGTGGTGGAAAGACAACAAAATGTATTTTAAATTTTTATTTAATTTTTTAATAACCCTAAGTGAGTTACCTCCAGACCTCTGTATTTGAGTTGGTTGATTGCCCCTCTAGATTGGTGAAGCTCTACACCATCACGCAGTTCCTGCAATCAAATCAACATAAATTTGTGACTTGAAAAGTGTCTCTTACTGAATATTCATTGTGACTTCAATTCTGAGGTAAAAATTTTACTTGCAACTTCAAATCCTTCTAGGCAAGTTGAAGAGTACAATAATGTAAACTGGATTAAATCGAAAGCCATCACAGAAAAAACTATAATTTAGATATATTCACAGTCATATATTCATCAGAATAAACATACACATTTAAGGCAAAGCAATGAATAAAACCTGATTAGAAACAAAACAAATCATGTACTGGTACTGTTCACTAGGCTTTCACTGCCCCACCCAGGCCAATGTCCATGAACTTGAATGTTAGACCACATTCAATAGCCTATTGCTTCAAAGGTGGCCACCCTCTAATAAGCGCCCTACCCTAAATAAGTACCCACCCTCCTTGGCCAAAATGTCAACCAGGCACCCCTCACAAATAAACAACCCCTCCTCCCTCCACTTCTTAAATAGTAAGGATACAAAGAAAACCTGTTTCTCTTGCCACTTTATGTACAACTTTTTACACTTCTACTACAAAAAAATAAGTTTAGGAGATAAGTTTCTTCTCCATTCCAGTTCTTTCTATCTCCTTGTGCTTGGAGAATTTTTTTATGTGCATCATCTGTTCTTTTCCTCCTTCTTATAAGCACCCATCAATGAAGTGCCCTCCTTCTAATAAGCACCCCTCAAAGAAGTGCCCTTCTTCTGATAAGCACCCCTCAATGAAGTGCCACCCTTCTGATAAGCACCCCTCAATGAAGTTCCCTCCTTCTGATAAGCACCCCTCTCCTTCAAACAAATACCCCTCAATGAAGTGCCCTCCTTCTAATAAACACCCCTTAATGAAGTGCCCTCCCTCTAATAAGCACCCCTCAATTAAGTGCCCTCCTTCTAACAAGCACCCCTCCCAATAGGAGAAATTTTAAAGAAGTGCCTAGGGGCTTATTCAAGGAAATAATATATAATGTAATGAATAAAAAGACATGTGACTTATTTGATAATGGTCATAAAACCTTTTAGTGTTTTTAGTATTTCTAATACTGGTTTTTACCTTTGCATAATGAATTCCAAATCTATAAAAATCAGCTATCTCCTGAACACAGTCAATATCAGCCTCAAATGCAGTTTTAGCCTGAAAGAATCATATTTTTATTCTTGATTGAAATCAAACATTATTAGTGCATGTCATCTGTCATACATTTACTATAACTTAACCGTCACTAACCTGAATCCTCAATAACTCACACCTCCCTCTAATTCAAAGCAATTTTTATTCCTGTCAGGTCATATATTTTTAACCTTTGATAACTCAAACCCTGTCAAGCTAAATCTGTCAATATGCGACAAATGAAAACAAACAATGTACTGCAGTCCAAAGCATTTAATATATTTTAAAGCATCCAACTAGTCATTGTCCTTTTTTTGCATTACACGAAACTTGTCATTCTAGTACTTAAGGCACATTTAACCCTTTAACTCCCAGAAGTGATTAACATAAAAATTCTCCCTACAATATCCATACATTCTTCAGCAAACAGGTAATGAGAATATTCAAACTTATCAGGTAGAAGCCGCTATCTTGATTTAGCACCAAGTTCTCATAACCAATTTACAAGGAAATGTGTAGCAGCTGCACGAGGAGAATTAATACTTAGATCTTGGGAGTTAAGGGTTAACTAACAGTACTTCACAAGGACTTGCTGCTTAACTCCACCTTCTGAATTATACTGCATGAATAGAAAAAAGTGAATATCTTTTCTCTTATTTCAGGTCTTTTGTTTTCAACTCCTGATAATTCAAAACTCCCAATAACTTGAACCTTTTTCAATTTCCCTTTACCATAATATCAGTATGCATATTCTCCACACTTTTCTATATACATTTCCTAAGGTACTGTCCAGGAGAATTTGTTTAACAATCACAACTTTCTCTGGCTGGTCATCATTTCCTTTATTCTCATGACCTTAACGTGTGATTCAGGGGTGCTAGTATGAGAATTTAGATGTTGATCACTCTTAGAGGTCAAAGGGTTAAAGGTTAGAGTTATCCTGAGATGACTGTAGTCTACCTAGGACTCAACACACCTGTCCCACCATGGTGACAGCTAGTGATGGGATTCTGTATTTTCCCGTAATCAAATCTGCAACCTTGTGAAAGATGGCTGCCCTGAAAAACAAAAAAGAATGATGCCATTGAGACAAACTGCCCATGTTCAATTAAATGGTTTAAACCTCAAAGACCTCACCGGTGTTCAAGAGGTGTACGTTCCCAATCCTTTCTTGCAGCCATGGCACTGTCAATGGCCTCCTTTATCACTTCCTACAACCATACATATAAAAAATAAATCATTTAATTATGATGTGTCCAGACTTCGAAGGTTTATTTGGATCCAACATTATGACCAGCTCTCAGTTGGCTTGTTAGTTCAGTTGGTAGAGCACTGCACTGGTATCGCAGAGGTCATGGGTTCAAATCTTATATGGGCCTGAATTTTTTTCAGGTTCTATTTTCAACTACTCGTTTCAGTAGTGTTCTTAGCTGCAAGGATCTCTTAATTTTGTTTTTTCACCACAGTGCAAATATATGAATTTCATATATCTAAAATCATTATTCATCACTTGGATGGTTTATTTGGATCCAACATAATGACCAGCTCCCAGTTGGCTTGTCAGCTCAGTTGGTAGAGCACTGCACTGATATCGCAGAGGTCATGGGTTCAAATCCCATATGGGCCTGAATTTTTTTTAGGCCTTATTTCAATTTCTGGTTCAAAAGTGTTCACAACTGCAAGGGATCGATGCTATAATTGTTTCTTCAACCGCAGTGCACATATGATTTATATTTTCTAGTATTTCGAATAAATAACTTATTACAAACAAAAAGAAAACAATTACCTCAGTTGCCATGTGAAATTTGGCAATCTTCAGAGAGTGGTTGTAGGGCTACAAAAGAAATAAACAGAGAAAACCAAGCTAAGGATACAGATTCATTTTATTAAGATATGTAAAATAATTCTTTCAAGTTTTGCTACCAGTAAGGGGACTAGCAAAAGATGTTCAAATGATCCTGTAACATACCACCACTTGGTATCCTGTGTTTCCAGTATAGATTTCCTTTCCACCAACAACACATGGAATTTCCAGGCATTCACCATGAATTCTCTGGATTTCTGCTTTCAACTCTTTAAGGTCAGTGCTGCCTGGGTTCAAGTTCGTTGCTGGTTCATTGGGAGGCAGAGAAACTACACTTCTAGCACCAAGGATTCTGGTAAATAATAAGAAATAATTACAATTAAAAATATAACAGTTCAATGACACAATGGTGATGAACAGACCATTGCTGTTTGTAAATAAGGTTATTCAGCTAGTGTGCTAATTATTGCTGAGCTACTATCTAGAATAATTTTGGAACAGGAAGCTGGAAACAAGAAAAAATTTTTCTACACCCTCTACAGGATAAAAGATCCTGACGAGGAACTTCAACTTTGTGGATAATCTCCCACCTTATTGTCACTTAGAGTCCCACTCAGCTGAAAGTTTCAGCTGTCAAATTTATCAGTGTTGATAAAAACTTCCGAAAGGGAAAAAAATTACCTGTTGTTACTGATGTGACTAGGAAATATTTAAGACATAATACTATAAATAAAAGTCTGTTCGTCTGCTTTCCATTTTTAGAACTGCGATTTTATTTTAAATTGAGAAGATCTACTAATTCATAATTGATTCCTTTAATAAATTTTTTCACAATCGGTACACCCAAACAATGAAAAGAAGATTTTTTTTTTCATACCAAAAGTAATAAATCTTTTTTAACATAAGTTTGCTTTTTACAAGGTCATCATCACTTTTAGTTCTCTCTGACCTGCGTGTTCCAACAAAGTTCACAAAATTTCCATGACATCAATCGGTATTTTGTTTTGTTATTGCTAAGGCGTAGAGAGGAAGCGTTTTCATTCTTGGTCAGCCTCCAAAAGTTCTCTATTGTACATAACGCTCGTGATCAAAAGAGCGGAAATGACCAAGCGTTTCAGCCGTTAATTCTTTCGCCTGTTTAGCGTTGTAGAAGAAATAAAAAATCTCAAGCTCTACAAATGTGGAATGCTCTGCCAAAGCATGTTGTAAACGGGATATTTCCTATGCAATATCGTAGACCCAAATGTGTTAAACTGCTAAATATATCCCTCTTTCCTCTTAATTAGCTTAAAAACCTCCGCAAGTTGCATAAGCTATTTAAGAAGACTCTATCCTAAAAAAAATCGAGGATTTTCATTCATTCACCAATCCCTGCGAACAGGGATCGATCGCGTTGCGTAAGATTGCAACAATTTACGGGAACAAACATGACTTCGTTGGTAAAACCTTCAGCATTATAAATACTTCTGCCGCATGAAGGGCACACGAAACGAAAGAAGCATACCTCAGGCCTTGACTTCTGATAACCGATCGCGCAACCAGCATGATTAAAAACTATGAAAACAGCGCAGAGAAGTGAAACAGAATTACGAACATCTTCAATTTCAGTCCGTTAAGAGACACGTTATTCTCCAAATATGGTAAATTTGTGGGCGTGTGTGCAGTACTATCCAATTAACTTAACTTCGAGATGAATCATCTTAGTAGCCCGCAATTTCAAAAGAGAGATCCAGCGGAACAATTTCAAAATGGCGGAATCAGAGGAAACTGAAGAAGTAGTAGATCATTATGCAGTTTTAAACGTCCGTAGAGAGGTAGAAATGAACTGAGCCAAATTATTGATGCGGCAACTATGTTATCTTGCTAATGATGTACTTTGAATTGAATTTCAGGCCAATGAAAGTGAAATCAAAGCAGCTTACAGGCGCATGTGTGTGTTATATCATCCGGATAAGCATACTGATCCCGCCAAGAAAAAAGTAAGCTTGTTAAATAACTCTTCGGTTCGCCAGAATTTTGTTTTGTAATTTTATATGAAGATTTATCTTAGTATTAAAATATGCGATTCTCAACATAGGCCAAAATACTGATGTTTAGCAACCAAAACATCAGAAATGTACTTGTCCTTGAATATTGCATGTGACCATAATGCTTGCCAAAGGGGGATGCCTTGACATCCTGAAATAGGGTAGCCCAGTTAGTTGGCCATATGAGAACTCTACACATATGAGAAATTTTAGCCTTTTAATTGGCGGAGATCTAAGCAAGATCTCAAGTCGCATAGGAAATGTACGCTCAGTTACTAGGCGAATATGATGCAATCTCAGTAACCAGGCTGTGGACTCAAGGTGAACAGGTCTGTGAAAGAAACTTAATCCTATTTTAAATTTTGTAGGCTTTTTCCTCTAGAGGAAAATATACTGTATGAGGTATACACTCATATATTGACGCTGGGCATCAGTTCAGAAAGAATGTTCACTGTGACTTGTGGCTTGGCTCCCTGTCCTAAAGCTCTGGAAATTAAAAAGCTCTGGGGAAGGTGGGTTGGGGGGGAGGGGAGATGAGGGGATCAACAAGGGAAATTACTCTTACTTCTTCTTTTTTGTTTGTTTGTAATCTTAGGCCCTTCGTGAATGATTTCTCTTTATGGTCAAAATGTTTTACATTGAAATTGTCTTTTTTTTAATTGGTTCTCCAGATTGCTGAAGAACTATTCAGTAAAGTTCAAAAGGCTCATGATGGTATGTTATTCTTTGAAGTATGTTAATTATAATTCAATTGAATCTTCATTGGGAAATTAAGGTAAAAAAGAAAAAAAACCAAAATGCATATCTCGAGCAAAATATTAAGTATGTTAAATAATTAATAATATAATTTTTTTCCAATTAGTCCTCAGTAATCCAGAGAAAAGAGGAATTTATGATATTTATGGCCAAAAAGGACTTGATGCTGGCTGGGAGGTTAGTGCTGAGAAGTAATCAGTAGTATTGTTAACCATTTTACTCCTAAGATCTCCTGAATAATTCTCCTTACTATCTGCCATTCAATTTTTATAACAATTGTTCTAAGAATTCAGAATTAGATTGATTAATAATTTATAAATTTCTTCATTCTCATCACCTAGAAGGAGACAGAGGGATTTTTCTGTGCTTCCCTTGAAATTAAATAACCCTTTACACCCTAAGATCAGTATGCATATTCTCCATACTGTTCTCTATACATTTCCAAAGGTGCCGATAAGGAGAATTTGTTTAACAATCAAGAGTTTCTTTAGTTGGTGATGATTCCCTTTATTCTCATGATCATAACTGAGGGTTCAGCAGTATTATTGTAAGAAGAAAGTAGATGCTGGTCACTCTTAGGGTTTTTAAAGAGTTAAAAAATGTTGTTTTATCCTTTTGCAGATTATTGAGAGGCAAAGGTCTCCAGCTGAAGTAAGCTGAAACTTACTCTAACAAAATTTGAAGAAATGTTTTGTCAGTAATTGAGGTTTACAATCACGAGTAAAACTGCTTTGCTAGATAAGTGTAGTCAACTTAAGGATGACAAGAAGATTGATAGTGCATTGTAACTGTTTAACTCCCAAGATCTGATTGTTACTTCTCCCCTCTGGCGGCTACAAATTTCCCTGTAAATACATATGATTTACAGTTATTTGGTGAAAATCAAGATGACAACTTCTGCCTGATAGGTTTGGGTATTCTCATTACCTGTTTGCCAGGTAATGTATGGATATTATAGGGAGAAGTTACATGTTAATCACTGGGAGTTAAAGGGTTAAGGTAAAAAGGGAGATTTCTAATGATAGGAATGTTGTTGTATATTACTTGCTTAGTTGCGTGAAGAATATGAGAGACTACAAAGAGAGAAGGAGGAGCAGCGTTTACGGCGGATCACAAATCCAACAGTAAGTTATTAGCTTCTTTTTTTTTTGGATTTTGAGATTTTGTGGTATCATCATTATGCTGAATGAAGGGAAGACTTGATAGCCTTATGGTTAGCACATTAGCCTTGTGGTGTGCACACAAGACTAATGATTGAAAGGTCAAGGGAACTGACATGACTGTGAGTGGTTCTTTAGCAAGGTTTTTTACTCTCAGAGTTCCTTTTCCCAATCAGGGGGGTAATGGTTACTGACAAATTGTCAGAAGTGAGCATAGCCTGACTGATATTTATGGGTTGACCTCCAATGTGACCATCATCCTTTCCAGGGGAAGGACCATTTCTCTTAGTGGCTTTTTCATGGTCAAGGGTGTTGGAAATATTAACATTGTGCATGGGGTAAACATTTGTTAAATGGTGAGAGGGAGTAAGATTCTAAAAAAACTGTGGTTCTGCATCAGCAGGGGAGTATTTCAAGATAATTTGGTTTTATCAGTGTAGTTGAAATGTGAAGTGGTCACTGTGAAGAGATTCTAAAGCTCATGTTATGAGTACTAGCCCTTGGTCAGAGTGAATTGATTATTGAGTACCATGCAGGATCATTCAGGTTGTGAGGAATTATGCTGTGGCCACACAAACTTTGTCCAAAAGTATGTTGTATGCGTTGATAAGTTCTTGCAGCTAAGTTGGTCCATCTAATGCATGCAGACTTAACTGTATTATGGTACCAAAATGATTTGTGAAAAGCATTTTTTACCTTTCAGGGAAGTATTTCTGTTGGAGTGGATGCTACAGACTTGTTAGATAATTACAACTTAATTGATTCTTTCAATGAAAGGTGAGTTCTTTTCTTAATTTTGGACTGC
Source organism: Pocillopora verrucosa (assembly GCF_036669915.1). NCBI lineage: Eukaryota > Metazoa > Cnidaria > Anthozoa > Scleractinia > Pocilloporidae > Pocillopora > Pocillopora verrucosa. Next base: position 3,946,312 of record NC_089320.1, on the reverse strand, counting down.
TCTCAGAGTATCACAAGTAACACAAATAGAAACATTTAACAGTCTAAAGCATTGTCTAAAGATATCTTTTTTGGTCTCGAATCTCAGGGTTTTGCCAAACATTGAAGTTAGTTCCATGTCAATCTCACAGTCAATAGAGGTACTTGATGAATATATGTATATTGTATTATCTGAAGTTTTGGTATGTAGTATCACAAAGTATTTTTACAAGTTTTGTTATATTTGGATGAGTCTGTAGTGCTAGTCAAAATGTAAACAACAAGTACAATTACAGGCATTACTACACACCAAAACGTGTAATAAGTTATTTATTGTCAACTGCTTTATTTTATGTGCATTTCTTATAAGGCAAGAAAAGGGAAGCTGATAGAGAAGTGTAACGCACAGCTGACTGGTTAATTGAGTTTATTTGTTACAGTACAAAATGACCAAGTGTCCAAATATGGCCTGATATTTGCACTCGATTCACACATTATTTGTACTCTACTCAGTGAAGTGGGATAATAAATCAAGATATCAATAGTTTTTAGTAACTAGTGTTTGTATCCTTTGCTTGCCAACTGTCTACTTTGTCAGATTGTTGATCAAAATTTTCTAAACCTCAGCATTTTTATGAAGGAAACTTTTTGCTGATTAAGAAGAAAGCTAAAAAAGAGGGAAAGGTGATACAATTGACCTGATTTCATTGATTAGTTCTTGCTCTCTGTGAGTCAGAGTAAAAGCCCTTGGACCATTTGAGGTTAAGGCAAACTTAATAGTGACTGAAAAACACTTTGAAGTATAACTGTTACAACAAACTCTTTAATGTTCAGTTGTTACAGTCTCTTGGATTTGTTATTAAGGCATCAGATATTATATGCTGCTTAGAAAAGGAGACAGCCTTGAAATAACTTTTGCTTTCCTCTCAAGGCACCTCTGACTCGCACTGATACACTCACTCTAGCTGGTAATTTAAAGATCAAGAATGGAAATGGGGATGGTAGTGTCTCAGTGTCAACAAGGAGGTTATTTTCACACAGTAAATGGGCTGAGGTAACTGTTGATTTTTAAAGGTACTGCATGTGTCATTGTGACAGGATTTGCATGGCTGCATTCCCTGTTCAGGAAACAACTTGTGAGTTCTGTTTTGAACTTTCGCTCCTAGACGGTGAATAGTTATGAACAAGGTGTCAATGTTGAGATCTTTTTTCGATTTTTTTTTTTTATCAATCATGGAAGGCAACTGTCCATCTTTTTCTTCTTATCTCATAGCTGTTAACCCTTTGACCCTTAAGACCAGCATCTAATTTCTCCTTACAATGTCACCCCTGATTCATACAGTAAGATCAGGAGAATAAAGGAAATGATCACCAATGAAAGATGCTTTTGATTGCTAGACACTTTCTCCTTGTTAACACCTTTGGAAATGTTTGAAGATCAGTTTGGAGAATATGTATACTGATACTCTGATGCTAGGATGTAAAGGGTTGAAATAACTGGAAGGTAATTTGAATTAATTTTAGGCCACCTTTGAGGCTGGAAATGGCCCGAACCTTACCCTTCGGGGATTTGCAAACCTTACACAGAGAAGGTGAGTAATTTTTTGGTCCAACAGTTTGTAATATGTTTGTTACTTCTGCCATCAGCATTCCTCAGTGCAAGCAATCTCAGTCTTGATAAATAAATGTAGCTTTCTGGGGTTGATTCACAAGAGAAAACTGTAAGGCTAATCAAGATGTTTTTTGTTTTTTTTTCATCTCAATCTCAGCCACAAAATAATTTATATTGGAAGCCTTTTTGGAACATTTTTTGTTTATTTGACCTAAAATATATATTCTGTGTTTCTTTAGTCATATAATTGGAGGAATTTCCATCAGAGGTCATGGCAGTGCAGTGTCTGGTGGATTTCATTGCAGTATGTATTTTGTGATAGTAACATTATGTTAAGCTCATCTGTTCAAATTTTAACAGTTACATCTTCAGAATTGAATATATCATTGGTGAAGAACCATTAGATTGCTATTTATCCCCTAATCTTGCCAGGAAGTCATTTTTGCCCTCATCCTATGCTTATCACAAACAAATAACATGTCACCTTATCCTAACCCTTTAGCTCCCATGAATGACCAAGGCAGAATTTCTCCTAACAATATCAATACAATTTCAAGCAGACAGGTGATGAGAATAAAGAAAAATATCGATTAGGGGATTAGTAGTTGATCCAATACCAAATTCTCAGATCAAACAGCATAAGAATTGTGTGACAAACAGTTAGGAGAATTACTTATAAGATCTTGGGATTAAAAGAATCAAGCTCAAAATTTACCATGTTTCTTAACGTACTTTTATTCATGATGCTTTTGACATCGGTAATCCCAGCGGCATGCACAAGGTGTTTGTATCCAAATTTTTTCCAGTGGAATCCTCATGGGATCTCAGTCTAAAAACCTCCTCTAAAAAACCCCTTCCTAAAAAACCCCTCCGGAAAAAAAAAACTCTCTTTAATAAAACCCTCTCTAATAAACCCCATTCTAATAGACCCGTTTCTACTAAACCTCTCTCTAGAAAACCCCTCTCCAAAAAAAAAACCCTCTCTAAAAGAAAAACCCTCTCTAAAAGAAAACCCCTCTAAAAAACCCCTTCCAATAAACCCCTCCGAAAAAAAAAACTCTCTTTAATAAAACCCTCTCTAATAAACCCCATTCTAATAGACCCGTTTCTACTAAACCTCTCTCTAGAAAACCCCTCTAAAAAACCCCTCTAATAAACCTTCCTTATACCCTCGACAAATTAATAACATCCTTGGCATATTTTTGTCAAACGTAAGGGTCCTGTCACGAAAGAACAACGAACCGAAGCTATTTATTCTATTCCGTGAAATGACCGTGATCACGAGTATAACGGACAGACCACACGTCAGTTTGGTACACGTTTGAAAGAGCATCAAAAAGCGGTCTTCTTTTTCAAAAGGAAAATTCAGCTTTGTCGGAGCACACATGCCTAACTAACCATACAGTTTGGTGGGATAAGTCTAAAATTATCACCACCATTCATTAAATCTTTAAACCAGAGTAGCATCAAACCATGTCTGAACATCCTTTTTAATCTCAATGTAGTTTTATTTTACTTCGCTAGTGATAGTGCGGCAACTAGACAAAAACACAGTTGGCTACATAACATACAGAGAAGGTCTTCAATCTTCACTGAATACAACCGTCATAACAGAATCTGAGGACACCAAAGCACAGGTTACAATTCAGGTATGAAGGAGGGTCATTTCTTTTTTTCTCATGATCTTAATGAACGATTTGGTAGTATGTCTGTTAGGAGAGATTACATAGTGTTCAAGTGTTCACCCTCGTGTTTAAAAGCTTGATTAAATGGCGTGCTTGATGGAACAATTTGGTCACCACTAATTCGAATTTTAACAATTTGCGCCTCAAACGAGAACCTTGAAACGCGTTTTCTTATTGTTTGAAACATATTCTGCTCATGAAAAATCTTTATTGAGTGTTTAAATGCGCAACAAAGTAAAACAAAGGGCGTTTTCCCTTTTGAGCGCTGGTTTTCAAGAAGAACTTTAGCAAGACTTGAGGTGAGCTGCCTGCTAACAAGTAGCTACAAAACTTTGGTATCGAAACTTTGGTCGCCAAAAGTCAATTTCTGTCGCATTGGGAACCCTCTGGTTGTTATTTTAGACCCTGTTAGAGTGCTTTCTGATTTAGTATCGTAAAACAAAAGTGATGACAACGGCCAATCAGAAGAAAGGAAAAATACCTTTAAGAGCCAATGAAAACTCGGAGTAAAAATAACCAAACAGCCTAAAAGGCGGGAAACGCGGGCGACCGAGTGGTGATTGGTTTTAGTTTTGCATCTGATTGGTTGAGAGAGTGACGCAAGTTATCTGGACCAATCACAGAGCGAAGTGAGGCAAAACCAAAGCAATCCCGTGTTATTTTCAATACAACTACATTTGGACCACTCCTTAAAGGACAGTTTGCATACAGAAGAAAGTTCGAGATCAAACCGTTAATAGAAGCTCAACTTAACAGCCTTTGAATATTTTTTTGTCACTTGGAACAAGCTATGAATGTTTTATTATTTATTTCATCTTTTTTAGTTTGGTATTCCACATTCGTTTGCAATGGTGGCGTTTGTAAGAAAAATAGAAAAGAACACAAAACTCAAAGGCTCCGTTAAGTATGTCAGATTTGTTTCCATGTTCAGTTACCATGGTATCTAAATGTCCTCAGGGGAGCATTTCAATTCCGAAGGGTTCCAGATGGAAAAGGGGGTGGGGCGGACGGGAGGGGGATTTACTAGAAAGAGGTTTATTAGAAATGGGTTTATTATAGGGGGGTTTATTAAAAAGGGGATTTTTAGAAAGGAATTTTTTTTTAGAGAGGGGTTTATTACAAACGGGTCTATTAGAATGGGGTTTATTAAATAGGGGGTTATAAGAGAGAGTTTTTTTTCGGAGAGGGTTTTTTAGAGGGGGTTCTCCTAGGGAGGGGTTTATTAGAGGGGGCTTTTTAGAGAGGGTTTATCAGGTTTTTTTTTTTTTGGAGAGGGTTTTTTTAGGGGGTTTTTAGAGAGCAGGTCTCAGAGAGGGGGTTCGTCAGATCATTTCGGATAAACTGAAATAGTCTTTGAGGTTAGTGATTTTTTGTGTGTGTCCGTGAGGGCTTTCACGATACTCAACACATCTCATTTATTCTTTAGAACTGGAACGTTTGGTAGCGTCCTTCAATATGGATGCGAGAGGAAAATTTCTGAACACAGCACGTTAACAGCTACGATGAGCATTGGAATACCAACCGGTGTGGTGATCAAAATAAAGTAAGGGCTGGATAATAACTTATTATTGACTCTCAAATCTGTGCTGTGGAAAAAGAGGCCAGGCAAACTTCGGCAAGATACGTTAGTCTCGTTGCCTGTTCCAGTAAAACGAAATGCGACAGAAAACGGCGTTGTCCTTCTACTATCGCGCTGTGAAGTATTTCGCTCCATTTTACTAACTGCTAAAGGCTCTTACTCTCACCATGCCTCCCTCGGCCCAGCTGAGCTGGCTCGTTCAAAGCTGGGTTGAGATAACTCAGGTTTAGTGTAAAATCTTAATTCAGATCTGAAAGCTTTTAACCCTTTACACCCTAAATACAGTATGCATATTCTCCATACTGCTCTTTATACATTTCCTAAGGTGCTGACAAGGAGAATTTGTTTAACAATCAAAAGCCTCTTCCGTTGGTGATCATTTCCTTTATTCTCATGACCTTAACGTGTGATTCAGGGGTGATATTGTGAGGAGAAATTTGATGCTCGTCACTCTTAGGGTTTAAAGGGTGAAAGAAAATGCACTATAACTCTTTTTGTCGACAATTTGATGATTGGATGCTCCGGCAAGAATAGAGAAAATTATCCCTAAAGAAGCTTTAGAAAATACAATATAAAAACCTGTATGAAAATTTAACCCTCGTTAGCGCTAATCGGTCTTCGGACAACTTGGCTCTGGAGTATAAACTGGTAACGCCGGCCGAACTATTAGGGTAGCCTGCACTAGGCATTCGGTTACAGTAAAACGCATTGAAATAGTAAAACGGTGCGATTGTGGCGGCGCGACTCGACCCAAACCTTCTTCCGCTAGCATCGCGCTTCGCTTTACTGACTGAACGCTTGGAATAGGGTCGTGCCAAAATCCTACCGGCTAGAGGTACGCCCGAGGAGCACTAGTGACGAGTTTCCCGAGTCGAGTGATCATCGGAAATTAAGCGAAAATTCCTTGATTTAACTTTCACAATGTATTCTTCATATGCAAGGTATGTGATAATGTTCATACCTGGTTCAATCACGTCGCTTGACTATTGGAAAATCGCAAATGGTGTTACTAGAATAGTCCGCGTGTCATATGAACTTCGTAATAGACCTCGCCCACCGTAGAGTCTCTGTGGCTCAGGTGTAAAGCATCGGAGCACGGAATCCGGTCTGAGTTTCGATTCCTCACGGAGACTCAGAATTTTTTCTTTGTCCCTTGCTCGTGATAAGACGAACAACATCTTTCTCGAATAAATAACTGTTGGTAAGACGATGCAGAGTTCAGCGAGCTTGCCACTAAGCTACTGTGTCCCTCGCTCTTAAACACAGGCACACCATATTGGGAGAGACGCATAACAGACTTAGCAAATGTTGGTCTTATTTTCCTTTTTTATGTTAGATTGACGCGTGCATCGCAAGTGTACAACTTCCCAATAAACTTGTCGGAAGAGATCCAACCAGCCGCTATATTTTATGGCACGGTCGTTCCAGTTGCTGTGTTCTGGGTCGTGAAGATGCTGATTGTCAACCCATTTGTGAAGATGGAAAAGGAAATGTAAGCGTTCATTTAGTCTGCGAACAGGATCTCATTAGCGCAGGAGCACGAGCGGCATGGCCCGCGGAATTCAAGCAGAGGAACGGAGCGAGCGTGCGAGCGGTCTGTGAGGGGTTTGACTCAAGATATCTTGCTTGAACCCTCGTAGACCCTTCGCTGACCTCTTGCACGCTTGCATCGCGCGTTTCGAGCAGGGAAAGTACTGGATTAGAACGGATGTCTTTCGTAGCTCAGCATGTCCAACACTAGGTTGTTTTTCGGCTTTGATAATATTTTGCTGGACAGTTTTCACTGTATGTTTTTCTTTTCTTAGGGAGACAGAAGCTAATAAAACGAAACATGCAAGGCAAATGGCGGAAAAGAAGCGAGAAGCAGAGAGTAGTGTAAGTGGCGTTTTTTACTGCTGTGTTATAGTACAGTGAAACCTCGTTTTGTCCAAATTTGGTTGTCTATTTCGGAAGCAAGGATGATGCAGTGCTGAGGGCGCTCCTTGTGGCGTGGGTTCGATTCCTCAACCTGACTTCACAAACGGGTTCAGTTTGTTGTTAGTTCCAGTCCTTGCTCTGAAGGTTTTTCTCTGGGTTCTCCAGATTTCCTCCTTTCACAAAAACCAACACTGCTGATTCCAGCTCAACTTAACACCACAAAGCGAAGAGCTGTTTCATTGAAATGCTACTGCTAAAATCTACTTTATTTTTTTATTCAATTTCACAACTTTCTGTGTTGCTACCACACTGTGTGCTTCTAGCGAGGGTGTTAAAAATGTCTGGAAAAACCAACTTTTACTTAACCAATTCAAATCTTCTATAATTCTGAGAAGAGCTCCCGGGGCGAGAGACCCTGAAATAAATCCTGTCGAACCCAGGAAGGTGAAAATAAGAATTTTCATGAGAAAAATTTGGTTATTAACAAATACATCGCATTGCTAACTTTCCTACGACTTGGTCGGAGTGTGGCTAATTAAAAACTGTGGAAACATTCTTTGAAATTAAAGAAATGTTGAGAGAAATGCTTGAAACGAAGAGTCATGCTCACTTGTTTTCAGATACAACTGATGCAAAAGACTTGCGAGAGAATAATTGAATATGAATCATCCCGGCACGGTAAGGAATAGAACATCATTCTTAAGTTCGCCCTTTTTTATTACCTTGGCTTTATGGTATTTGACTGATAGATGTCGCATTTTTTTATGTGTTACAGGCTTAATAATAGTAAATGCGTGGTATGGACACTTGGTGTCCATGGACGAAAGGTAACAGATTTTAAGAGTGACGCATAACAAAAGTCTTGCGGATGGATTTTATTTCTTTGTTACATGATAAGCAAATAGTGCTTCGACGATGGTGATTTAGTTTCTTTGTTTCTTTCAGTACACAGGGCGTTAATCGAGGCCCCAGTAAAGTAATCGACGTTACCGTGCCTGTGCAATGTCAAGTGAAGGACTCGCGGCTATTTCTCACAGAGTCATCGAAGGTAAGATACATCGAATTGATATTTTTGTTATTTCGCCTGGCCGTTAAGGCAGGAGAGTGTCAACTCTTTAATACTCAGGTGCGACAAGTTGTAACTTCGTACAATATCAGTAGTGGATCAAGTACCTTATTGTAACTTATTTCGCGACTGTAGAAAAATTGCGAAATTTAAGACCGGTGTTAAAAAAAAATTTGGCGAAAATTGACCACGCGTAATTGATTCCACTTGACCAACATCGAAGAAAAGCACTGCGATGCCAAGAGATGGCAGAAAGCAGGAGTTGTTGAGGTGGCAAAGAGTGAGTCAGCTCTTCCTTCCGAGGATCCATTTAAAGAAATTCACAGTGTGCTGTAGCTGTAAGCACAAATAGACAGAGTCATTGCTGTTGTATAGCTTTGCTTTGTTGCAAAGGAACATGTCAATTGTTCTTATCTTCGTTTTGTTATTATAATATGATAATTTTGGTTATATCAACTGAGTTCACAATCTAAATTGGCCACCGTGAAGAGTTTCAAAGCTGAAGTTTCGAGCGTTAGCCCTTCGTCAGAGAACAGACCTAACGCTCGAAACGTCAGCTTTCAAACTCTTCACGGTGGCCAATCCACATAATCAACTCTGTTGGTAAAACCAAAATTATCTTGTTATACTACCTCACCGACGCAGCACCACTGTTTCTCTTGAAACTTCCCCCCTTAATTTATTGATTATAGTATGGTTTTGTTTGGTGTCACTGGAAAGTGTTGTTATGGAAAATCTAAGATTGTTTATACCAGTTCTGACACTAAGAGAGGATTTAGTTATCCTCTCTTGGTGAGGTAAACTGTTTGGTAATCCAGATCACTATTTTAAAAATTTTCGCGAAAAAATAGCTCCTTTTAATATATCTTTTATCCATATTGCGAAATTAAAGTCTTGCGAAATATGCCCATTCCATTTTCGTGAAATTAAGTTCCGCAAAAATGAGAAACATTAACCCTTTACAGCCTAACATCAGTATACATATTCTCCATACTGTTCTCTATACATTTCCTAATGTGCCGGCAAGGAGAATTTTTTAAACAATCAAGAGGTTCTTCAGTTGATGATCATTTCCTTTATTCTCATGACCTTACTGTTTGTTCCATGGGTGATATTGAAAGGAGAAATTTGCTGGTCACTCTCAGGGATTTAAGGGTTAATGTGGTTGGTGAGACTACACAAGTGTATTTGGTAGGGGCTTGTTATCTTGATATCTCAGCAAATTCTCTCAGCTAACTCTGAGGGAAAATGTGTAACAGCTAAAGGGGAAAGTAGGGGATATTATTGTGGGAGGTAAATGTTAAGGCCACCACAAGATCTCCGTATTTACCAATTCCTTGAAGAAATCATCCTCATGGTCTTCTGTGCAGCTTTTTTTTTGGTCTTGCCGCGCAACGGAGAGAGAACTCTGCGTGACAACACCAAATTAGGCTTAGCAGCTCCAGTTGCTCTGAATTTAACAGAGAAGAAAGTGAATTTCAAAGTTCGGTTTCTCGGCACCTAATAGAATACTTTGCTCTCTTGTTTCCTTATTTTCCTTCTTTTTCTTTTCTTACAGTGTAATCTCAGCGGATTTTACGATCCTTGCCCCGAGGAAGAAAAGTTGTTGAAAATAAGATATCTCTTCAGAGACGCAGTACACGAAGTTACATACGGAGATGAAGAGCCTGTTCGGATACCAAAACAATGTGAGCAACTTCTCACTGTACTTCATTTTGTTTCAGTTTGTGTCGGTTTCTTTTCTGAGAGATGCGCGCTGTGGTGTGTCCCTTTGGTTGTTATCTTTTACCAATCAAACAGAAGCCCCGCGTAGGGGACGTCCGAAATTCTCTGTTCCGGTCAATGCGTCCACAACGGGTAGAATAATCTCCTACCCAGATCCTACCATGTTACTGAACTGAAATATATGCACAACCGCTTGACCTTAAAAGGTCTGGGTACGAGAAAACGGGTATTGTGTGGTTGGGAAATTTACTTCACAGTCCTATTGCCTCTTTTCGCCCAAGAGTGCACATCCAGAGGGGAGAGGCAAGAATTTTTGTCGGCTCTATCATCAGATCTCGGGATAATCCCGGTAACGCGAACATTCTTGCATAGCATTTGTATTATTCATTGCTGAACGCTGATACTCACAGAAAAGCATTAGTTTAAGCCACCTCACCTGAGGCGTGCGGAAATACGTAACTGTGCCCCCCTTATAAATCCAAGGTACTCCCTAGCCTATGGGGGGGGGGAGGGTACGGTTACACGTAGGCTAACGTTCCCTCCTTTTCGTTTCTTCTTTGGGAGGGTGGGGGGGGGGGGTACGGCTACACTTAGACTGGTCACGCCCTGGATAATCCTTCCACTTCAACATAATTTGTTCAGACATAGTTTGATGCTACTCTATCTTAAAGATTTAAATGTGTGCTCCGATAAAGCTGAATTTTCTTTTTTGCAAAAGAAAACCGCTTTTTGATGCTCTTTCAAACGTGTACCAAACTGAATGTTTTTGGGAGGAGGCTTAGTACGCCTGAGTATGCTACTTACCTCTGCCCTTACCAAGTGCCTATTGTCGTTGTTGAGTTGAGAAATGCTTTCCTCGGCAGCGGCGACAATTTCAGCAGTTGGTATTTTGCGAGGAGCAAGCAACGTCAGTTTGGTACACGTTTGAAAGAGCATCAAAAAGCGGTTTTCTTTTGCAAAAAAGAAAATTCAGCTTTATCGGAGTACACATGCCTAACCAACCATACAATTGGGTGGGATAAGTCTAAAACTATCACCACTAATCGGCGTTACCACCAGCGCCTTTGTTTGGAAGCCTGGCACATTAACTTCGCCCACGCTCCTTTAAATCGTGATGATGGCGGCTTACTTCCTGGCGCCTATTTACACCTTTTCAGAAAAAAAGGCTGTTAATTAGTTAGTGTTTAAAACGACCTCTTGTTGCAGCATTTAGATCACCCCTGATGAAGGCACTAGGCAGGAGTGTCGAAACATTGGGTCTATGAATTGTAACTTCCCGGTAACCTTCATTAAATCTTTAAGCCAGAGTAGCATCAAACTACGTCTGATTGTCCGCCTGGTTGCCATGTGAAGTTTTATATATGATTTGTTCAGTTGCGTTTGGTTGCTCCGTAATTGACCAAAAATGTGGAGTAATTGTGAGGTGCCTTTATCAGCTTTTGTCTAACTTTGTGAGGAGTTGTCGGAAAGAAATGTGACAGCTGTTTTTGTTGCTCTTTTCCAGCTCACCAGATTCATTTGAGTTGACTGTGACAATTTGAAATGAATCATATATTATTTAAGCTGTCCATAGTTTTGGTGTTTCATGGTGGTCGCAAAAACGGACTCAAGGAGTATGTTTCATGGCACATCCTACTAGATGAGGTGCTTGAGGATTAGAATACCGAAACGTTTGCCACAGTTGTGGTACAAGGGACACAACATTTCGGACGCGAAGCCAAATATGAAAGAAATGACAACACAGCCATCTATTTTGACTTGTAAGGTCTACAGTGGTACACAGAAATTCAAGTTCTTTCGTGGAGACCTTTTTACGTGTCTTGGAGATTGGTGAATCAAGATAAGAAGCGGGGAATTGTAACATATTCACTTTTAAACTTGATTGAATTAAAATCAACACAAACTCAAATGAATGATGTGGAATTTTTGATCATGAAGAGGATATATATATATATATCTTATAAGACATTTTGGTGTGTAGTATCGCTGAGTATTTTTACGAATTGTACCGTATTTTGACGAGCCCGTAGGGCGAGTCAAATACAAACTACGAGTAAAAATACTCAGCGATACTACAAACTTAAACGTCTTATAAGTTATTTATTATTGAACTGCTTTTTTTTCTGCTTAGTTATTCAGCTCATTTCTCTTAAGGCGGGAGAAGCAAAGCGGATAGAGAAGCGTAGCGCGCGCAGCCGACTGATTGTACAGTTTTTTTTACAGTACAAAATAACCAACTGTCGAAATAACCGTGCAATATCGCAAGACATTTGTATTCTATTCGCGCGTTATTTGTAGTCTACTTTGTGCAGTTGGATAATAAAAATGGATACTGAAGCCTTAGTTCTGACTGCACCGACCCAGATATGAAGGATCAAACCGATATCAGATGGAGCTCCTAGAAATAGGATGTAACCTTCCCTAATTAAACTGCAGAAGCCAGTTCAATGCCCAAATTTCACGATCTGGAATTGGGGCATGCTTCTCCGTATCTCTTTCCTTTTTATGTCGGCAAATTTTAAATTTCAGTTATAACTATTTTTAATCTCTTTTGGCATTATTTTAGGAAATGTTTGAAAGATGAAGCAGAAAGAGTAGCATCTCATTCCGGTCCTGAAATAAATCACCTCGTAGCCTATGAGCACGTGCTCATTAATAGCGCTTCGGCGCGAGTTTCTTCGCCCGCGGAAGGTATGAGGCTTTGAGCAACGCGATCCTGCGAGGGGCTGGAGGGGGGCTATGGCTACTAGTACTAGACCCCCTGCAAATTTCTCCTCGACTAGTCTAAAATCTTCCCGTGAGTGCAGAAATCCACGTCCAACAATGTGTATAATGAGGGCCTACTCATAAGCTACTCCTCTCCTCGATGAAACCACGAAACAAAAATTGTCTTGTTGTCCCCTTGGAACGTGGGGTGGGATCATAGGAGAACCGGAGAAAAGAGAGAGGCCCGACTGAGGCCCTGGGTTGAGGAATATTCTCACATGAAGTATAGAGCTACGAGCCTCCAGTAATGGCGGACGGTTGAACACAGAAGCGCGCGCTATGATGATCGACTTACGACCGTACAGGAAACAGCTGCCTGCCTTGGCCTTGTGGTGTTTTTGCGGAACCTGCTTTTATTCATTTGTAGCGTATCAAATGTATGGCGAAAGAGGACGAAAGAATAGGGTAAGTTGATTTCAGGTTCGAACAACGTTGAGTTAAATTAAATGTAGTGACGGGAAAGGTGATATTCTGGATTTTTAATTCAGGGGAAATTGTCAAACTTGCGGTGTTGATACTCATTTAAAAGTTCTTTTAAATAATACCTTATTCATTCGAAACTTTGAAAGTGATGCAAATTTGTAATTCGAGCGTAATAGTGCGTTGATCAATTCGAGGTTTCTACATCCCAACCACCAGGCATTTGAACTCTGAAAATTTAATATTCAAACTCGCGTTCCCCAGGAAAAAATGTGTTTGCATGCCCCAAACAAATGCCGGATTTGACGTTTAATTTTTTTTGTAATAAATGTAAAACACAACCATGTAACTGGATAAAAAGTGACATGTATCGTCATGAAACAAACAGTTTTCACTTGCCTATCAAAGGAGGAAACACTGCTTTTCAAGTCAGTTAATCTGGATCTAATTATCAAAGTAAGATTTTTAAGACAACTTACAGGACAAAAACAACAACTGTTTACTGAGCTGCAGAATGATAATGACAACAAATCTGACAAGAAGTGGAACACAGCTGAAAAAATTTTTAGAACATTTTTTGGAAATTATTTTGTAGTAAATTCCATTATGGATGACAGGCAAATGCCCTTATGTTGCCTGGTGGAGGGGAGGGGGATGATGATGTATCTTCAAATTGATTGGCACATGATATGAACACAGTGGCTTATAAGTTAAAAGGGGTTAACCATTTAACTCCCAAGATCTAATGGATAATTCTCCCCTTTAACTGCTACACATTTTGTCAAAAATTGGTTGTGAGAATTTTGTGTTTGATAACAAAAAGAGCTCCTACCTAATGAGTGTGAGCATTCTCATTACCTGTTTGCTGGATAATGTATGAATATTAGAGGGAAATGTTACATGTTAATCACCCCTGGGAGTTTAAGGGTGAAGATTCTGAAGGACATACCTTAGTTGTAACAGATGAAAGTGTGAACCTTTTGCTTCCTTTAAAATGTGTGTTAAATTTGCAAACCTCAGTGAAAATGTTTTTATTTTGGCAGACAAAGCTTCGTGTTATGCTTGGGCTGGAGTCTCCTGAAGCCACCGGAGAAGATAAGGAGTGGGAGACACTTATAAATGAAACAACTTATAACAAGAATGATGACAAGGATCTCAAGTTCAGATGACAACCTGCTGCTATTTCCTCAGACACCTTCATTAAGATATAGGCCAGCAACTGTATGGGCAGTTTTATGTGACAGTTACATTGTGTATATGAAAGGTCTTGAGGTCAACATTAATATTTGTGTCACTGTATTTTGGGTAATTTGAATAGACACATTGTTAAAGGTAATTATCAGGCACATTGCTGTGAGTTTTTAATTAAAAAGTATAGCTGAAAAGAAGTGAAAGGTTGATGTACAAGATCCTTTAAAAAAGCAGTTTTGTGGAAGCTTAACAGACAATGTTGAATGCAGGGTCTTTATTAAAGAAATGTAGTTGCAGTAGAATAGTGTAAAGTAACAGGCGATTGCACTTTAATTACGAATGAAAAATATGTTTGTGTTTATCAGAACAGGGGTGCATGCTAAAAAATAGGGGCCTGTTCATTACAGAATGCAAGAAAAGTTTTATCAGTGGTATCCGCTTTCTCTCTTTTGATCTTCTAGGCTTGGAGGGAAGGTAACCACAAATTGAAAAAGAAGGGGCTTGGTTTCCTCTCTTGTCCTGGTTTTATCCCAATCTCTTCTTGCATAAAGTTTGTTCATACTGAGAGAACCACAGAATACTAACATTGTACAATTCAAGGAATGTGGTGGGGTTGTTCCCTTTAAATCTGAGAGGGGATTAACGAGTAACTTCTCCCTATAGTGTCCTTACATTAACTAGCCAACAGGTCATGAGAATATTCAAAACTTATCAGATAGAAGCTGTTATCTTGATCCAACACTAAATTCTTGTAAGAAATTTTTAAGGAAATGTATTGTAGCTAGATGGGAGAATTAACAATCAGATCTTGGGAGTTAAACAGTGAGAATGGCTGAAAAAAACTCCTAACGTGTGCAACACCAGATAGGTTTGTTGAACAATTTATTTGAGAACAAAACCCACTGAATTCTACACTTTCTCTATAATTTGTGGATTAATAAATTATAATTTAAAAGTTTTTGTAACAAAGTAAGTTTTGAGCTAAAAAGTTTTGAATTTTTTCTACATGATCTTAAACTAAGTCAAATATCAAAGTCTTCAACAAATATATACAACAACTTGCTGTTGTAGTGTCAAAAATGAATAGAACAATCCATTGGTATTGGTAATGTAACTACTCCTGTGAGAAGCCTTTACTACTATTTTGGAATGTTTTACTATACATGATAAAAATACTTTTACACTGGTTTTTCCCCATTTTTTGCTGTTTGACTAATTGTCAAAAGGTATTGTTTGCTCACTTGTTCCTGTGCTTGTTTTTTTTTTTGGAAAATAGATCCTAAAACATTGTTTTTACTCCCTATATCAAACCGCTAAAAAATCTTACAATGGTGATGAGGATTTAAAATATACACATCAAGGCAAAAACAATATTATCCTAAAATTGGGTGAACATTCTTTTCCACCAGTTTATAGAACGTCTGAGTTTGGACGTTTCAGCTTTGAAGTTAAAATTCCAAGTAATTTGAAAAAAATAATCGTTTTGTTTTGCTACTAGAAGGCTGACAAAAGGCTTCTAATTTCATCAAAGAAACTCGTAGAGCAGTTTTCAATCCATTGCCGAAAGCGATTCAGAATTGCTTTGGTTAAGCTGCTTTTAGCTCTGTGATTGGTCTAAAAAGCTCGAGCCAACCAATCAAATGCAGGTATAAACTGAATCCTAACTTGGTCACTCGCGTTTTCCTGCGCTTCGAGCAGGTTCCCTGTTTTTACTTTGAGTTTTCATTTGTAAATGATGACGTGACTTTGTTCTGATTGGCTTTTTTGATTACTTTGGTTTTGGCTTTTCGACACCCAATTGAAATCTGTACTATCGATGATCGAGATTATGGTCAAGTTTTCCTGTGGTCAACTAAGTGTATGAAGCGCTTTCAATAAGAAATTAGTTTGTTTTGAAGGTGATGCTTGGCTTACCAACAACAGCAATAAAAAAACTACAACGCCAGCGCGAACCAATCAGAAAGGATTAGTCCAGAATGCACCAAGCTCGTTCAAGGAAAACCTCAGAAAATGTTTCGATTGGTCAGCGCATTTTTCAGCGCTTTCCATTGGCTGCGTGCGTTCGAGTTTTTACGCCTTTTCTTGTTAGTTCATAGTTCACAGTTTTTTTTTCAGAGTTTTAACAGTGCATTGATTTCGGTCTCCTTCCCTGCCTGTGTCCCGCGGTGGTTTTTCTCGTGTTAATAGAACTCCACACCTCGGCATAAGGATTGGTGTGCGGGTTTTGACTCCGTTGAAGAAACTTTCGTTTGATTGTTATTGTTGCATTCTTTCTTGTGTATCCTCGCAGAATCTTCTCTGCCTCTAAAAACGTTGCCCCCTCTAAACTCTCTCCGCTAAAATCAACAATTTCATCTCCACTCTGTAAAAATCCTTGGGCATTCCCCGTGGGTGAGACTTCTGCAATGAAAATTGGCAGATCCCCGTACGGGGAACATACACCCCCTCCGACAGAAAATCCCCACTCTGTGACTGTACTTTCCCGCTTTACCTCGACAACGATAGTTTTCTTTTCGATGTAATGCTTTCCTGTAAACTTCCGAGCCGAAGAGCTCGAGTTTTGATTCAACGACCAGCTGGATCCCAAAGTGGGCGCCATATTACGCCGAACACGAGCCGAGGAGCTTCGGCTGACTTTTGCTGGTCTCGGAGATGCGAACGAATCCCAGGGGAGAGGTAGTCGCTGCTTTATAGTGAAAGCAGGCCACGTTGCTCTTACATCACATCGTTTGATGACGCTCCTTCTGCTAGTGCTTGAACGTCTGAAGGTTTTGGTGAGGAAGAATGACGTATGTTCATTCTCGTAAATTTTCGGCGGTTTCTCAACTGATCCATCTCTTTCCCAGTCCTTTGACAGGGGGTATATCTGAGGATGAGAGCAGATTATGTCAGAAAGATCAACCAACAAAGACTACTTCACTCTTCTAAGCCGTAACAATGCAAAAGCAATCCTAACCGTTTCTTTCAGCCTTGGCTTGCATCAGCCTTTCAGAAGAGCTGCACAATACTGAGCAAGTAAACTGCTTAAATGCGATGCAAATTGTGTCGAAGCTTTTGAAACTGGGCTGAATTATGTGAAAACTGTTCTATTCAAACTATTGAAGGTTTACCTCCGTAGTATATTTAACGTTGAGCCTCTAAAATGGAGCTAAGCCCAGCCTAACGAACTAGAAAAACCTACCCCTGGCTCTTCCCGAATTTTCTTGTTTCCATTTTCATTTTTCACCTCATGGTTTCTTCTTTGTGTTTCACCTCTGTCATTTTCACCTTCTGCTGTCCCCAAGAAAGACGAGATGCGAGAAACTCGCTTGACAGGTTTAGAGTACGGACA
Organism: Pocillopora verrucosa; assembly: GCF_036669915.1. NCBI lineage: Eukaryota > Metazoa > Cnidaria > Anthozoa > Scleractinia > Pocilloporidae > Pocillopora > Pocillopora verrucosa. The sequence continues at coordinate 3,929,042 of NC_089320.1, read as the reverse complement.
CTTCTTTTTTGTGACGTCAATTACGGATGAAAGGGGCCTGGCAATGACACTCGAGTTGAATGCTTCCTCTACAATGCTTCGCCTTTTCTTTGGTGACACGATATTGTTGTTTACTTTCTTGTTGTCTTTTTTCTCTTGGTTAAAGCGTTCCATGATAGAGCGATTCGCGTTCTTACTCCTTGCCACAACCAGCGTCACCACAGCTGGGAGAGACCTGAAGATGGTTAGCGCTTGTGCATGCGTTTTCCCGCGAAGGGCCTGGCCATTTGCCTCCAGAAGTTCGTCTCCAGTTCTGACGCGGCCCGATTTGGACGCGGAGGAATTGGGCAAGATATCATTGACGTAATGATTTTCCAGCGGTGTGTCAGCTCCGCCCACCAAAACGATACCAAGAAAGCCATTCTGGGGCTTGATCAACTGCGCATGACGAAAGAAAAAAACTACCATAAACTTTTGTTTTTAGAAGCCCGCTCAAACTTCCGAGGGAAATGGAGTTTTTCAGGATAGCGAGGAGGTGGGGGAAGGGAAACTGAGTAAGCTGGAAGTAAAGAATTCACTAATGATTTTCGAAGGAGATACCTCGCATTCGCGTTGTGAAGGTTCTACTGCACATTTGTTTCAATGTTCCTCGTGTGTTACTATTGTATGTACTTTTAATCCACCGTAGTTAGTTTAATTTGAAATCCAATATCTGACGTCTGAATATTTCTAAACAATTCACATCTATTTTAAAAATTTTCCTATCATATCAACATATCGCAAAGCACTTAGATTTTCCAGTTTGAGAAATATATAAATCTTCTGTATCAAAGAAAACAGTACGCAGCAGCTGTGTAAACCATCAATTTTTTGTTCTATTTTTAGTCGTTCATTTGTATTAAGGCGGTAAGTCGAATTTGTATACGATCTAATTCATTTTAATGCAATTACCTTGAATTTTCTTTATCACAGAAAATCTCCGCCGTAAATTGAAATCACCGTTTTAGTATCAATTTTCCCGCCGAGCCGTTACATTACTTCACGCTTGGATGCACTTTATAGTTAATGAATTTACATAGATAAATTATCATAATAATGCCAATATCCGACACGTGCTCGAAGGATAAACAGGTGCTGTGTAGAAGAGGACGATACGAACAATTAAGTACTACTCCGAAACAAATGTCCATGCTTCTATTTTGGAATTCAAGAAAACAACAAACTGATCTCTAGAGTTCCCCTTGTGGTGATAATCATGGTGCAAATGTTGAGAAGTTGGAATATGAAGAAGGAAGCTTGACATGTGCAGAAATTTGATGTGTATTATAGTGATTAAGAATGATGTCTGTGTATACACTTCATCATTTCATTTCCTATTCATGTTTAAGTGCTCTAGTAGATTAAAAATATCTAACTTGATGATGCCACTTCTTGAATCGGTCTTGAAATCAAAGAGATTCAAATCAAAGCTAACTCTCTCCGTTGGTTGCGTTCTTTGTTATCTTAACTTGTTACGTATCAAGTCCAACAATGCCTCAATTGCTGCTTACATTTGGCAACTGACAAGTCATTTGAAGCCGCAGGGGCTTCAAGAGACAGATGTTTTATAATAAGCATTTAGAAAGTACAAAGAAAATTAATCGATTTAACAACATATCGAGCACGACACGCGAACAATGGACATCAGGTCGCGTGGCATAAAAGACTAAACAGCCACACAGAAAAATTTTATTTGTAGTCAGATTTCTTGCCGATTTTTTTCCACTGAAACAAGACTAGCTTCGCATATAAAGGGAAAACTCTAGCCCTAGATGTGTGAAAAGTAAAGAAGGCAAACAAAATATTTAAGATTTACAAAACTTATCATTAAGTTATGAGTTACAAAAAACGTAACTTGTGTTGTTCGGTACACCCCAAAGTAACGAAAAAGGAAAATTTATTTTCGAAAAGTTTACTTTTTTTTCCATCCATGATTTGCACTGTTCGAGCACTGCACTGAGCTCGATTTGCCCATTTGCTATACCTGCGATCGAAATAAACTCTACCCTACTGGGAATTGAGAGGTACCTTAGTCGAGAAAACAATGAAAGAGCTAAACGGTTTTTTTTCCATAAACTTGGAACCTCTATGTTATCTCAGTTTGAAAAGATGACATGAACACTGATCCATCATTGGTAATACCGCCGTGAAGCTCTATGCTGTAGAATATTACTGATGACTTTTTTTCAAAAGATTTCTACCAAAGTAAATAAGATCTGGAATGAATTGTGTGCCATGTTTATTACTCTTTGTTGAGGTGCTGTTTCCACTCCCCGTATTTTGTTTAAAAATTTAATGCTGTTAGTCAGCTGGATTCATCAAAGCCTTTTACTTCAATGACTCTGGTAAAACTTAAGATAAAAAAGATCGAACTCGCTTTGCCAATTTAAGAACTTCGAAACGCTTTTACTTTTTGATGTCAATATCTGAATTTCGTAAAAGATCGCTTTCGGCGGAAGTTTCTGACGGCCCGGAAACAAAGATAATTTCTCCTGGTTATAGACAAATACGGCGGCACAATTCTCTTTGAAAAATTTCCCGATATTATATCTTTGGGTGTGGCGAATAAGAGTTTTCTTTCCTGAATCATCCCACTTCATCCAATAAACAGTTGTGACTTCATCAACAAATTTTGATTTACTTACCAGAACTTTTTATTTGCTTTGAAAATATAAGCGATCAAATAAAATTTGTTTTGAACTGATCCCTCAAAACGACGGAAATCCGACTCTTTATCAAAGAAATTGTTGTATCAAAACAGCTTGAAGCACTTGTTAAGCTTTGATTGTATTAAATTATTTTGAGTCTCGAATAAGGAAAAAATTCTCGAAAATTTCCGCATTCTACAACACACGACTGACAACCGAAAGAGTGAATCACAGGGGTAACGTACCTGTATCGCAAAAACGCCTTCCTCTTCGTCTTCTTCGCCTTCCAACGAGAAAGCCTTGTTGTTTGGCCTTCCTTGTGTTTGGTTATTTATCTTCTTTTCCTCTAAGCAATTCTTCTCTGCAGCTCGAGGACTGAACGGCTTAATTCGCGCCTTTTGCTTCATTAGCTCCCGGTCATTGAACATGCTCTTAGTGCGATTGGTAATTTCTCCCAAAACTCTTCTGTTTTTCCAAGAACTCTCTGCCATTCCTTTAGCGTCGATCGGCTCACAGAGACTTGGGTAAATCTCGTTCGGAAAAGGCGTCTTGGCCTTGGCGTAAAAGTTCTCGTCGTTCTTCGAAGTTTTACCTTTCAAAAAGTTGTAGGCCTTGGACAAGAAAGACATCGAGTTTGGCGCCCGCATATTCGATGAAGTACGAATGTTTCTCACCGGCATTAGTAGTCTTGGAGCGCGCCTCACACTCGATTCATCGGTAAATATCCCTTTTCTGAAAGTAATTATTTTGATCTTGACTAAGGCGGTTGTGGTTTAGAGTCTTACCAACCCTTCAAGCACTCTTTGCCATCAACCCGCCTTGGGTTTCACTACATCTGTTTCAACTGGCCTCGTGTTTTTGTGGGTCGCTCTTTGTTTTTCTCGACCCTGACAGTTTCGAATAATTAACATAGCTGTGAATGAATTGAAATGCAAATTGCGCGCGAAACACCGGTCACGCCAGCTACCTGTCCACAGACACTCAATATGCACTTGCTGAATTTATTCGTCGAAGCGTATCATCGATCAAGTATTCCAAAGGCCCTGCCACAGGTTAAATTTTCGCGCCTTAGACTGTCAATTGAGCCCGACAACTGCGCAAACGATATTGTGCAGTTACCAATGATTAGAATAAACAGCAATTTGCGCTTTTCCTTTGAAACATTTATCCATTCCCAACACGTGTCTCTTTACGAACAGGCCTTTGCCACACTTCCACAATATAGCACGTGCAAGGGCGAGATGGAAAAGTCTTGTTTAACAATTTATTCTTTATGCACACGTGGTTAACTTGTACAACATTCCATGTTTCTTCGGTTAGAGAAGCGCAATTGCTTATTTTAGGAAAATTACACTGATCCGGGTAAGAACCCAGCTAATAAAAATCATATTTTCAAATCACTTTTTGTAAAATCGACCTCCAGAAAGAATCATTGAAAAAAATCGATGCAAACTATTTCCTTCAGAAAACTGGTCAATCAATGATCACTTTTTTTTTGCCCTTCTCTACAGGCTTTTCTTTTCTTTCCCTGTTGTAGGTTGCTACTTTTAAACATTTTGCGATCATCGTTAGAAAAGGCGCCAAATCTTGTCAATATTGAAAGGAAAAAAGTTTTACAAAGAAAATAAAACACATTTCTTTTCCAACGTTTTCTTTGAAATTTTCAGATAAGTTTTGCCATTTCTCCGAGTTCACTGTCAAATGAAACGGCTGATCAGAAATTTAAATTTCTCTTTCAAGCCGTAATCTTTGTTTTACTGTTAACTACCAGTTTCGTGCTAATGCACAGTTTTGTATGAATTCAACAGGTGTTAATGTATTGTGAAATACTTTCGCCCCACTTCGATGGTTCTTTGAATGCAAAATCAGTTCTAATATATTGATTAAGCGTTTGCTGCGCATACGTTTTTCATAGAAACGAAAAGGTTCACTTCATTGTGAAAGAGGGCGACATCCTATGTCACTTATGCGTTGCTAACAAAAATTTGATCCTTCGGTAACGAACAACTTCGACATTTAAAGAGTGAATTCTTCTCGAGAAGAAACTCATTTAAAGGCGTCAACCTTACTGCCAGCAACTCTACCACGCCATCCTACAATCATTTTAAGCTACTAAGCTTAAGATACAATTTTCTTGGTAGTGGACGTGACAGAGCGAATGAGGAAGCAAGATAAAAACAGGATTGGTCATATTTCACGGAAGCTGAAAAGCCTAAGGTATCCCAAGTGAATGTGTCACGCCCCCGTGACGTAATTACCCAGAGTTCTCATGGAAACGCTTCGCTTTAGCTTTCCTGTCCTGCTTAGTGCTCTGGCTATTTTGTGTATGCACGAATCTTAGTTTGGACTTTTGAGCTGTTTTATCTCTCTAACGTGAATTTCAGAGATTGATCCTACGAAAGTCCTCAGTTTTGGGTCATTGGTTGACAGTGGATAGCGAATTTTGCCAGTATGAGTGCAGGAGATGACAGAAAAGAACTAATTCTGAAAGGATTTAAGTTGTATCCTTCATGCGTTAAGTACACTATAATTTTTCCTTAAATTTCACTCCATTCTCACGGAGTTACTTAGTTTGTCAGTTTCTAGTCAGTCTCCCATCAGGATTGGTCGTTTTAACCGTCCTAATTTCTGAGCATGAAATTTCTTGGATCAGCGAGTCGGTAATGAATCTGTTTCTATTAATTTTGTGGCTAGTACGAATGTTTGGTTCTTAAACGCAAACTTTTAAGTATCTGTGTTTATCTGTCGATATTAAAGCGTTATCTAACTACATGTATATATTATGCAACAAATAATAGTTGTTACTGAAACTAATACTAATTTTTAACCGTAGACGCGCTTTTGGAAAGGATCAAGTTTCCATCAGTAGACCTTACCAAGTACAGCGTGCGACTTCGTAAAATCTCGATTTCCAAGCAAAGCTTAAGGTTTACGAAAAGATCGCTTTTAAATTGGACTTCAGAAATATGTATGCAATTTAGCAGCTACGTCTGCGTCAGGTAATTGTAATACTGTATCGCCTGGATAATGTTTTAATCATTTCGGTGTGAAACGAATGAGTAATTGCTCGCACTTCGGATCGATGAATTTTGTCAAATATGGCGGAGTATCCATTTTGTAGTTGCATTATTTTGCCTCATAGACTGAGAGATAAGCGAAAAATTTCTTGACATATGTCAAATAAGTTCAGCCAGCTGCCTTTAATTGTTGTGTCTAATTCCAAAGAAAGAAAACTGCTGATCAAAACACATCTATCAACTTCCAAACAGCATGACTCAGAATTTTGATTTGGTGTAAAAGAGAGAGAAATTAAACCCGTGTCAATTACGTGCCATGTTTTAAATGAAATACGTAATCGTTATCCTTTCCTAGAGAGATTAATGTCAGTGGACTAATAACATATCAAATTTTTTATTGGCAGCTGTCAGTTCAGTTAATTACTTATTTACCAAAATCTTTAAAATACACTTATTTTGTCTAACTGCAAAGTTTTAAGTTATTTTATAAGGTTTGCAAAAGTAGCAAGGTTTCCTTCAAACCTTTCATCAATTTTTTTGTAAGGAAAAATGAATTGCAAAATTTGTGGCAAGTATTGACTGTAACTTTGAGAGGGGACAAGCGCAAATGTTGTGAAAGAATTCTAGACTGAAAGTTTGTCACATAAGCCTTGAAAAGTAATTTTGATGCAATTTGAAGTTTGAGAAGATGCGTGAAATAGTTTAGTGGTATTTACTTCCTAATCTAAAAGTAGATAACCTTGAAGTCGTACTTAATGGCCATTCAAACTCTGAATATCCTTTGCTATTCAACCCCGAGGATTTTCATCTGAAAATTTTGTAATCAATGCAGGAATGAATGAGTCCAAAATAATTTTTTCCCCCTAAATTATCTCCCTGTTTTAGTATGTACTAAAACAACTGTTCATCTCAGTGGCAAGGGGTGGATATTTACCACACTGCTTCACTGCATGGTAAATTTCCACCACTAGCCACTGAGGTGAATAGTTATTACTTGGTAACTTGGGAAAGCTTTGAGGAAGTTTTTCTATTGAAGGGCTTTCATATATTGTGCTAAAAATTTATGTAAGAATCAAAGCACAGTAGCTGTCAAATAAAGAGGGTAAGTCTCTATAGAAACTGAGGTGCTTAACGAGTTTAAAGGCTGATGTTTCAAGCATTAGCCCTTTGTCAGAGCAACTGGACTGTTGTTTTGTTTCCCTTAATTATTATGATCTAGAAACTGGATGAATCTGCGAGATGCTGACTCTGGTAAAGTATTATGGCAGGGGAGTGATGACCTGTAAGTGAAATACTATCCTATTTATTTACTTCCTCATTCTCTTATTAAGTAACTTAGTTTGCATGTAAATCCAATCTCTTGTTGTCATGGTTTAGAGACCTTTTCAAAATGCAAGTTTCAGAGAAGAGCACAGAATGCCTTAGGGCTTCTTTCTTTTTCCATTGGTCCCTGAGAATTAGCGGTATTCTTTGTGTAAAAATCAAGAAGAGGCAAGGATTGGGTCAGAGAGACATCTACAGTCTCTACCCCAGTATCACTGGGAATCTTGTGTCAGTTAAAGAAATAGATTCCTTCTTGTCCTGTGTCTGTTCAGTAATAGATCGCGGAAGGTGTCAAAATGTGGCAAGAACAAAAAAGTGGCATGCGAGATGCTCCCAAAAGTGTCACTGTATTCTGGAAAGACCCATATCAACATGGAATCTCTTTGTTTTGTACATTGAATAAGAAGAAAATGTAAATGGTGAAGTCATTTAGTATGCTTCTGTCCTCAAAAAAAAAAAAACAACAAGTTACAACCAGTCAATATAGGTGTATTATTCAGCTTATTATTTACACTATACTAAAGGAATATTTAAATCAAGGTCTTTGGGTCATTGTGATGGAATCCTTAGTGTCTCACATCATATTTTTATTAAGATATAAAGTATTTAAAGTCAAAGGCTAAACTTAAAGATTCTAAGGTCTGCAGTCATAAAATTTTCCTGTTCTTTTGGTTGACTCGTTACTGTTTTGATGGTCATTTTTGTAATATGTTTCTGCAGGTCAGCTCCAGGACCTGAGCATGAGGGTAAGATGCCTTTTTACTACTCTCAACAAGGTTGTGATTAGAAAAGTTAATAGATGTATGATCTGAACTGAATAGGCAGCATAATGGAATTCTGCTTGTGTAGCAAGTATGGCATGTTACAGAGCAAAACACCCTTACAGGGGGGTCCAGGTATGCTCCCCCAGAAAAATTTGAAATTTGAAACTCTGATAGGTGATTTGCAGCATGCTGTATTTGGAGAACTTTTTTTAGCCAGACATTGACATTCTGACTTACATTACAATTCAGCTAGCAGGTTTCTGCAGAGTACAGGGTTCTAATGACAACCCTGGTTTAGAGATTAAGAGAAGTTGTAAACATTATTACCTTACTGAATTTTATTTTCAGATAATACCATCCCAGCCTAAGTGCCTTTTTAAGTGTTGCCTGGAGCATATTTGTATCTTGTTATTTTCGGTCTTCCTGTATGTGGTGGTTTCTTTTTAACAATGTCTTAGTTAAATATTAAAAATTAAGACTAACAATAACTCAGTTTATAAAATTCCAACTGCCTTTTGCAGCATGGGAGGCACAATTAAATAAATGATAACTTTCTGCTTTGAAATTACCAGTGGTGGTACCTTATAGTTTTTTTTCTTTGTTTGATTATCAGCAAGAGTACCAAAAAAAATTTTAAAATGCAAGGCGGTCTCCAGAGAGTTAAACTTTTCTTCTGAACAAGAAATGACAAAATTCAGACTTGAACAAAAAGTCATGTTCAAAGGGAAGTGTTTAGAAGGTAAGCAAGCATTATTCTAGTGTGCATAACGTAGTTTATCATGACTGGAAATGTATGAAAATCATATATGTGCACTGTGGTGAAGAAATGAGATATGAACGATCCTTGCTGCTATGAACGCTACCAAACTAGTAGTTGAAATGAGACCTGAAAAAATTTCAGGCCTGTATGGGATTTGGACCCATGACCTCTGCGATACCAGTGCAGTGCTCCACCAACTGAGCTAACCACCTCCCAGTTGGCTTGTTAGCTCAGTTGGTAGAGCGCTGCACTGGTATCGCTGCCTTAGTGTTGGTAGGAATTGCCTTAATGAACCACAAACTTTTTCTTGTTTTACCTCTTTTTGGTGCCAACTACATTTTGTGATCTGTCTTTACAGAATGGTATTTTGATTTTGGATTTGTGATCCCAGCATCAACAAACACATGGCAGTCACTCATAGAAGCTGCTCCTGAATCACAGATGATGCCTGCACAGGTTCTGAGGTAAGTCTTACTTCTTTGCTTTGATATCAAAAACTTCAACATTTTAGTCAAGGAATCTAACCAGGGATTTTTAATGTCAACCAGATCCTTGGGGTTTCCCATATCTGTCCTAAAATGAATTCTTATCAAACTTTTGAGCCCTTGACAAGCATCAAACTCCTCCTAACAATATCACTGCTGAATCAAACCTTAAAGTTATGAGAACAAAGGAAATGATCATTATTAAAGAAGCTCTTGATTATATTAAAGTTCACATGGCAACCAGGTAGACAATCAGACATAGTTTGATGATACTCTGGTTTACAGATTTAATGCATGTAACTGAAGAAGTTACAATTCATAGACCCAACGTTTCTACACTCCCATCTAGTGCCTTCATCAGGGATGATCTAAACGCTGCAACAAGAGGTCTTTTTATATGATCACTAATTAGTGGCCTTTTTTCTGATGAGGTGTAAATAGGCATCAGGAAGCAGACTGCCATTGTCACGATTTAAAGGAGCATGGCCAGAGTTAATATGCCAAGCCTCCAAACAAAGGCGCTGGTCAAAATGTTGGGTCTATGAACTGTAACTTCTTCGGTTACATTCATTAAATCTGTAAACCAGAGTAGCATCAAACTATGTCTGAAGCTCTTGATTGTTTAACAAGTTCTCCTTGTTAGCATGTTAGGAAATGTACAGAGCATAGTATGAAGAATATACATACTGATGTTAGGGTGTAAAGGGTTAAACCCTGGTGTTACATTTGTTCTAACCAATCCTTCTCTGAAGATGAAATGATGCTCATAGAGTATGGGTATGTGGTCTCTTTCAGTGGCAACGTGGTGATTGAAACAAAGTTCTTTGATGGAGACCTCCTTGTCAGCACATCAAGAGTGCGAGTATATTATGTCTGACTTGGACGAAGAAAACCTTTTTCTATACTCTAACTTTGTAAAGCTTTCCGGATGCTTTCCATTTGTCAGAACTGGCTATTCCAACTATGGTGTCTGTAAATGTAAAAGGTCCATTCCTGACCTAACTGGCACCCTCCATCGAGTATGGCCAGTTTAAGCCTGTTTTCTCTTGCAGACCATTTGTGAAATGCTCTTGATGGTGTGAAAATAATTGTTAAAAGTTCTGGCATGAAAAACTTCTGGGAGAAAACAACTCACATGCCTTTGCTCAAGAGAAGTGAACTTTCATTCTCCATTTACACTGGCTGGAACTGTTTCCCACATTCTGGCCAGAGCTGGTAAATGGAAAGCACCGTCAATGTACAGTGTTATAATCTTTAGGACAGTTGTTTTTTTCGCCTCCAATCTAGTTGATGATCACTTTCACCCATGTGTTAATAGCAGACACTTCAGTGGGAGTTGTAGCATGATAAGATTTCGATATTTGTTTTTTAGTCCTTTAATATCAGATGATTACTACAA